>NC_062280.1:153722915-154025945 GCF_902655055.1 Lutra lutra
TATTTATCAGCTCCAGAATTTCCATTAGCTCTTTCTTATAGTCTTTATTTCTATATTCATTATGTTCATATTTTCTACAAATCTTTGCATATATATATTTTATCAATGATATGACTCATCAATGATGATTTGATTCATATACATGAATCATAGATGATCCATATGTGATTCATTTAAATAGGAACTAATCACATATGTATGTATTGTAATTATTTTATTTTTTATTTGAGAATAGTTGACACACAATGTTACATTAGTTTCAGGTGTATAATATAGTAATACAACTTCTCTATATATTATATTACGCTCACCACAAGTAGCTATAATCTGTCATAGACATATACAATGCTATGACAATATTGTTTACTATATTCTCTATGTTGTATCTTTCATCCAGTGACTTATTAATTCCATAAGGGAAAGCCTGTGTATCTTCCACTTCTCTCCACCCATTTTGACCATATCCCATCCCTCTTCCCTCTGGCAACCATCACTTTGTTCTCTGTATTTATAGTTCTGACTCCATTTTTTGTTTGTTTATTCATTTAGGTTTTAGAGCCCACATATGAGTGAAATCACATGGTATTTCTCTTTCTTAGTCTGATTATTTTACTTAGTATAATATCCCCCTAATCCCATCTATGTTGTCACAATTGGCAAGATTTCATCTTTTTTATGGTTGCATAATATTCCATAGTGTGTGTGTATACACACAATGTATACATTAAATATAAATATAAATAAATATAAATATAAATATTCCCCCCACATCCCCCTTATCCATTCATCTATATATGGACTCTTAGGTTACTTCCATAGTTTGGCTATTGTAAGTTATGTTGCAATAAACATAAGGGTGTATACATCTTTCTAAATTAGTGTTTTTGCCTTCTTTGGTTAAATACTGAAGGGGAATTATTGGATCATATAGTATTTCCATTTTTAATGTGTTGAGGAACCTCCAAACTGTTTTCCACAGTGACTGCACCAATTTACATTCCTACCAACAGTACACAAGGGTTTCTTTTTCTCCACATCCTTGCCAACATTTGTTATTTACTGCCTTTTTGATCATAGCCATTCTGACAGGCATGAGGTGAATCTCATTATGGTTTTGATTTGTAATTCCCTGATGATTAGTAATGTTAAACATTTTTTCATGTTCCTGTTGACCATCTGTATGTCCTCTTTGGAAAAATGTCTATTCAGGTTTTCTGCCCATTTTTCATTTGGATTGTTTGCTTTTTTTTGGCATTGAGTTGTATAAGTTCTTTATATGTGTTGGATATTAACCCCTTTTAGATGTATCATTTGAAAATTTCTTCTCCCATTCAGTAGGTTGCTTTTTTGTTTTATTGATGGTTTCCTTCACTGTGTAAAAGCTTTTTATTTTTGATGTATCTCAATAATTTGTTTTTACTTTAGTCTCTCTTGCCTTAGTAGACATACCTAGAAAAAAAAAAAAAAAAACTATACCCGATGTTTGAGAAATTACTGCCTGTGTTCTCTTCTAGACTTTTTATGACTAAGGTCTCACACTTAGATCTTTAAACTATTTTGCATTTATTTTTGTGTAGGATATTGGAAAATGGCCCTGTTTCGTTCTTTTGCATGTAGCTGTCCAGTTTTCCCAAAACCATTTACTAAAAAATACTATTTTTTTATTCACACCGTATATTCTTGCCTCCTTTGTCATTGATTAATTGGTCATTTAAGGTTTACTTATGGACTCTCTGTTTTGTTCCATTGATTTGTCTATTTTTGTGCCAGTAGCACCATACTATCTTTATTATAATATATTTTAACTATTTTAAAGATAGTGTCTTCTTATCCCATAATTGCTGTCATTTATGGGTTTTGATTCTATGAAATATTTTTTTCCTTCTCATTATAATATAAAAGTTCCTGCCTGTTACATGTCTAGAAAAATGTTTTGCATACTGGATATTAAAATTATTGTTGAGTACATGAGTTTCGTTTTCTTTAAAAAGTGTTGAGTTTTATTTTGGCAAGCACTTAATATATTTAATCAGCTCGATTGTTCTGAGGCTTATTTTTAGATTTGTGAGGAAAAGCAATAAGAACTCCTTTGTGCTAGGGCTGCTTTTGCCCCACATCTAATTTGTGGTCTTTCTGAAATGTCTATTGGATGCTACATATATTCAATAATGTCTCTACACACTCTTTATTCATGTTCATGCATTCTCCCAATCCTGTGAGATCTAAGAGTTCTTGAGGTTATATCTCTTTGGTGGTCAATCCTTTTCTGGTAGTTCTTCTTTGCCTGACCTCATTGTATGTCATTCTACATGTACATAGGTTAAAGTTAAAACTAGGATTCAAGGGAAACTAATGCAGGTAATTACAATGCCCCTCAAATTCTAGGGATCTAACATTGCTGAACTCTATCCCTGTCTCCTCAACTTAGTAAGACTGCAAGGCTGTGACTGGGTTCACTCTTTCTGTGCTATGGATGCAGTAAATGTTTTCAGGTTAACAACAACAAGTAACAAAAATCAAAAGACAACAACAAACAAGTTTATTAGATTGTTTACCTTCTTTTCCTTTTATTTTCTTGGGACACAGGGTTAAACTGCCTTTTACTCAATATATGAAAATGGCTATTTCATATATTTTCTCCAGTTTTCTTGTTATTCTGGCAGGATACCTGGTATAATATCAGCTAGTCAGTCATGGACAGAGCAGATATCCTAGTTGACATATTTTAAGTACCTCTCTTTTCCACTGTTTGAGAGTGGGGACATGGCCTTTAACTCTTTTCTTTATTTTAGTATCTATCCAAGAAATTTTCATATTACCTGAGGCTCTATAAATGAAAATATTAGTATTTAGCTCTGAAAATAGACTGAGATAAAGGTACGGATTTATGGATTCCCTGTATATAGGTGTGTTTGAAGATGTATGCAATTTCATTACTTTAATTACTAGGCAATGTGCTCTTTACTTATTGTTGCTGATACTTTTTTGTCCTTTTCTAATCGTTCTCTTATATTCTTTGTTCTCTGGCTATTTGCCTCTGTCTTCTGCCTGATCAGTATTTTGCTCAATTACCACTGTGGTAATAAGAGGGCTGACACATATAGTTTGCTTTGAGGCAGTAATAATATATTCCAGACTGAGTCCTAACTGAAACTGGATTCCCCTGTTGGGCAGAATAAATGCCATGACACATCTCATGTGATTTTTAACAAATATTATCCATGATACAAGTGCCCAAATTGTATTATTAAAAATGTTAACACCTGCTCCCGCGTGGGCTACATCTTCATTGTAGTTCTGTGTTTTGCTTTCATTCCAGGTCCTCTGTTCTTCCATAAGGAGTCTCCATAGCCATGAACCTACAATAAGTTAAATTCCTTCTTTCCTTTACTACTTTGTGAATTCTAAAGTTGATAACTTCTGGGCATTTACCAATAACTTTGTTTTCCATAATTATCATTTAGATATATCTATTTTAAAAATCATTCCCATTTTTTCCAATTACTTCTGGAAAACAACCTTAAACATTAAATCATATTTTCCCAGAACCATTTATTTTGCTTCATTATTTAACTCAGTCAGTATTATACTTTCCTCCTTCACTTACATTTATTCAATAGACTCTTAATTGTAGCAAGAAACAAAAAACTAAACATGCTGCTTACAATATCTGGATCCATATAGACCTATTCTCACTTAACACCAGTGCATTTTTAGATAAATTACATAATCTTCCTATTCTGAATTCTTACCTATAAAACAATTCATAAGGCTGCTAATGAGAATTAAAAGGAGTATATATGCTTTAGATTACTTCAGTGCTTAGAATTGTCCCCAACATATAAATGTTCTCAATAAATGTCATATAATACATATTGACACTGCTGTTATACTTTCTCAACAATTAATTAAAAAACAAAATTTTAGAGGTGACTGAGTCTTCAAAAGAAACAAGTTATCTTTGCATGAACAAAACCTTGTTGGCCATATTTGTAGATATTTAACATTAGGCTGTCTACCAGGAGCCCATTCAAAGTACAAATGTAATTTACAACCCACAGGTTAACATTTGCCAATCTTTAGGAATAGATTATTAAATGAATTATTCATTTGTTCTATATCTATAAGACTATGTATTTGTTTCTTGTCCATCTCTTCAATTAAAATATAAGCTTTATTAGGAATACCTGCTTCATTTACTTCTGTATCCTCTATGCCTTGCAGAGACAGTAGCACATAGTGAGTATCCAATAATTATAAGTTAGAAAATATAATATACATCCAAATGTTTTCCTGTTAATATATTTAAATATATAAGTGTAAAACTGGTAATAGTAGTGATTTGTGAGATATTTCTTTTACATAATACTTACTTTGTAATGATTAACTAAAAGAAGTTATGTAGACACTATATTATCTCTAAACTTGATCTAAATTATTCATAATTACAAGGGTTGAGAAAAGTATAATAACCATAGTCTCATTTTATTGTTATTATTCCAATTTGAAAATTGTGTCTATGATTCATTAATTTAAAAAGAATACACAAGCAGAGAGGAAATAAATCATCATGGTGGGTGTTGCCAAGTAATCTAATTCTTGTGAATCATAGGGAAAATGAAGATCAGTCATAAATCCAAAATCTTTCTATGAAGGTGTGGGGTGATTAGTCAATTCCGTTCAGACCATCAAAGATATATATGCATAAGGAGAGCTACAGTTACTGGTATTTGAAGATCAAATCTGTAAATGATAACACAAAAATCAAGCCAGTCTGAGATTATTACACTATCTCAGGTTGACACACACTTCGAGAATTTCCGAAGAGGCATTTTTAAGAATGTCTCAGAACAGAATAGTTTTATGGATGTTCCATGTACTTTTACTCCATAGAACACAATCAGGGAATAGAGGCAAAATAGGGGGAAAATGCAATCTAATTTTGCAAAACAATTGGATGATATTTTTGTTTTGTTGCCACAGCCTTAGAGACCATCTTCTGATTTTCTCCATGGGAGGAAGTCTTGAGTTAATGGCTTGAAAATTGTAAAGCCTCTCAGGTGAATTTCAAGCTAGCCAATCCCCTTCAAAACCACTTAGAATACATGCCAATTTCAGTTGTTGGCAGTCATTTGTATGACCTGCCTCGCTTAATATCACAGTAGGTTGGGAAAATATCCAACAAAACACCACTTTGAGATAGAATTGAATACCTGCAACACAATCAAATTTGAAAGAAGGAAGAAACTGGCCATGATTTGGAATGATTTGAACATAGACCAAAACATTGATTAAACATCTTGAAGAACTGATGCATACTGTATCACTTGCCAATAACTTAAAAATATCTTCAATAAAATATATGCTTGCAAGTTAAATTTCTTCCTCAGAAAATAAAAAATTATTTTGATGCTAAAATTGGAAAATCTTACTCAAATGAAAAATATGACTTTAGTCATAAGTATACGTGTATTAAAATATTTGGCCCACCTCCATTTTCCTTAATTTGTATTACCTACTTCTATAGCCAGTGATCCTGATTATGTCCAAAATTAAAAATATATATATATTCAGGACTTCATTTACTTTTAAAATGGAATCATCATCCTATTTTTCTCTCACTGGCACCAAAATCTTAAGCAGATAATATACAATGAACCATCATTTGGTTCAGACCTATCAGTCTCTAACAGAATTTGTAATTTCCTTTTGACCTCCTATTTGGCCACAAATTATGCTACCATTTTTTCCAGTCTAAAAGAACTTCCATCTCTTCTGATGGCCTTTATTTTATTTGATTGAGATGATTTTGATTGCATGCATGTTTTCCTTTCAATTTCAGCTAACACTGCTGCTTTTCCAATAAGGAATAGTGTGTCTTGTCTGTAAGGAAATTAGTATCAAACTAAAATGTAGATAACTTTTATCTTCTATTGAATAAATATTTCCCTAAACTTCATAATAGTTTTAATAAGCTTCAATTCCTCCTTTTTCTCAAACTTCTAGGATTTGAACTTTGTTGAATAGGAAATGCATGCAATTATCGGTATATACTATTCCTTTTAAGGCTCAACATTTTTCTCCTCAGTTCGTTTTCTTTTTTGTAATAAAAGAAATGCCATTGATATTGGCAAGTAGTTTTCTTCTATCTATCTTTATCAAAATTCTTATTACTCAGAGATGTTTAATCCTAAATATCTTAATTAGTAGCCTCTCTGCTACTCTGTTTCAGAAGTTCTGAGTTAGGAAGTTACTTTCTGAGGTTTTCAAGTAAATGTGTGAACTGCATATATACAATTTTGTGATTGTAACAATTATAACTGTTACATAAATAGTCTCATATTTTATTTAATATAGGATTTAGGGGTGCCTGGGTGGCTCAGTGGCTTAAGCCTCTGCCTTTGTCTCAGGTCATGATCTCAGGGTCCTGGGATCGAGCCCATCGGGCTCTCTGCTCAGCGAGGAGCCTGTCTCCCCCTCTCTTTCTGCCTGCCTCTCTGCCTACTTGTGATCTCTGTCTGTCAAATAAATAAAATCTTAAATATATATATATATAATTTAATCAATAGTTTTAAATCTTTCATTAATTCTCAGAGATCATTTCTAACATTCAAAATGAAACTCTCATCAGTATTTTAAAATAATTTCTATTTACTGCAACTTCTATTTAATCTTGAAATTGGCAATAAATTTAGTTAATATGTCTAACATTTCAAAGCAAAATGTTGTACCATAAGAGACATCTTAAATTTTCTCTTAGAGATTTTCATTTCATTTATTTCTTACCCATTTTTTAAACTTCACTCTGCTATTTTTTTTAAAGATTTTATTTATTTATTTGACAGAGAGAGATCACAAGTAGATGGAGAGGCAGGCAGAGAGAGAGAGAGAGGGAAGCAGGCACCCTGCTGAGCAGAGAGCCCGATGCGGGACTTGATCCTAGGACCCTGAGATCTTGACCTGAGCCGAAGGCAGCGGCTTAATCCACTGAGCCACCTAGGTGCCCCCACTCTGCTATTTTTATTCACAACTGCTTATTAACCAGGAAAATGAAATCATGAAAACACATGGATTGATTGATTGTGTTATTAAGTGACAACTATCAAGTCAGTATTTCTAAAATATGTTCCATGAAATACTGGTACCTCAAGTAAAAGCAGATACCACTTGCAATCACATAAGCAAAATTTTCCTAAGTGTAGAAATTCAATTAAGTCTAATGCTCATAGTCTTAAAGCTAGGGATACTCTGTGCTATATGTCCTCAAGATTTTTACAACAGATTAAATTTTCTAGAAGCATCTTTCAAATAAAGTACTCCATGAAATGTTCTTCAGGAAAAGATAATCTAAGTAAACAGGTTTTCTTTCATATTCTCTGCTAGAGAAAAGTAAAACCAGTTGTGGTAATTATCTATCTCCATTGGTACTTATCCCCATGGTTGGGTTAAGATGCTTTGTTTAGATTCTATTCCCAAATATTCTATTTTGAATATGTCCAACTTGTAAACTATCTTAAATAATTTTGAGTGCAAATATTGTGTTAATTCATTTTCTACTAAAATGAGCACATTTTATTCATTCTTATGTTGGGCCACAATAGAGCTGGTAAACATTTATTTTATTATCACACTAAACAGAATTTATTAATCTTCTCTGTTCCCTATACCAGAACTCTGAGCATTTCAATATCAGGGTATGGATCTTATTGTCCTTGTATATGTCACACAGCCCAGTGTTTGTAATACTCAATGAACTCTGAAAGAAAGTAGAAATTTATTAAAATAAAAGTAAAATTTCTAGGGATGCCTGGGTGGCTCGGTGGGTTAAAGCCTCTGTCTTCAGCTCAGGTCATGATCCTACGGTCCTGGGATCGAGGCCCACATCGGGCTTTCTGCTCAGCAGGGAGCCTGCTTTCCCCTCTGTCTCTGCCTGCCTCTCTGCCTACTTGTGATTTCTGTCTGTCAAATAAATAAATAAAATTGTTGAAAAAAAAAAGAGTAAAATTTCTAACATGTTTCTCTGGATATTATCTAACTGACATGTTTAATTGAATCTCCTTCCTTCTAAAGAATTAATGGTATAAACTATCCAAAACATGTAGAAATCCATTCTAATGCTAAATTCTGTATTTGATTATATATATAGATAGATAGATAGATAGATAGATAGATATAGATATTTTTTCCCCAAGCAAACTTTGACTCTACATCTCGAACTTTGTATCTCCAGATGTTTCTAACTGACTACTGGTTACTTCCTTCTAAACAGTTTTCTTCTTTCAACTTTACATTGCATTGAAAAAGAATGAAAAACATGGTGATTACAGTACAGCAAATTAAGTTCTACAATGACCTAATTAGAATGGCAAATTATTCTATTCTTTCCCTAGAATATTCCCATCACATCCAGTGAAAAATGTACAAAACAAATGAGGCATTGAAAAGTCTTACTTAATTTTATACCTCATTTTAGGAGGAACTATAGTTGGAAAACAAAGAGAAAATACTAAAAAATAGAAAAATGTAAAATGAACAGAGTGAAAAGAAATAAAGTTAAATGTTTAAAAATTTAGCAATTTTTTCCAACTCTCTGAGCAAAACATCTATTTCATAACATGCCTAAAATTTGGGGACTCATTAAAATTTCACCCACTGCTCATTCTTCTCAGAGGACTCTTTCATCTCTGCGGTGATTCTTAATTCTCTTTACAATTAAATGAATAAAATAAACATATTTTGGTTATGATAGAAACAAATATTATGGAAATATGTTTAATAAGATTTTTAAAAATAAATTTGTAACAGCATATACATGAAATATGTATTTCATGTTTAAATGAAATAAACTGTGTTAACACATGAAATAAAGAGACTTAGAGTGTGAACTAAATGCTACTGTAATTTTATTCTATTTTTTAGTTTTTTTAGTTTTATTATAATTTATTTATTTTTTATTTTATTTTTTATTATTTTATTTATTTTATGTTTATTTATTTATATAATTATTAAATTTATAATTTATTAAAATTATATTTAAGAAGTACAACAAATTGATTTTATATACATATATAGTGAAATGATCATCACAATAAGTTTACTTAATACTTATCACTTTTTTAGCTCTATATTTTTTCTTGCAATGAGAATTTTTAATATTTACTCTAAGCATTTTAAATATACAATACAATTTTGTTACTAAAATTGCTATGCTATACTTTCTGTATTGTTAAAGTATTAAGGAAAGTACTAAGGATTTTTAGGAGAAATACAGTGAAATTTATATAAATGTATACAGTATGATTTTTTTTTTTGGTGACAATGTCATAAATACTACTAATACTAGAAGTAGTGATCTTATAAATTTCCCCATTTTAGATTTATGAGACTCCTTTGATTCTATGCATGGATTCCTTCTTCATTAGAACATGGAAATAAAATGGAAGTCTAACCAGCTACGGTCATACCAAATGCCATGAATAATGTGCACTTTACTCAGAATAACTAAATGTCTCAGGTCCTCCATCACCCTCATTCTTCACTGGTTTATGGAGCACTTGTTCTCTCCATCTCCACAGTGAAGAGTTTAGATTAGATGTTTTCTACAGTTTTTCTATTTTTAAAATATGCCATTTCTAAGTCTATGAAGTTGGCGATATTAAGAAAATGTATAATCTTCAGCAAGGATACTGTGAAATAAGCAATAACAGCTCTCATACAACACTAGTAAGAATGTAAATTAGGCTTCTGAAAAGCAAATTGGCAGAAAGTATCCATACTTCAGACTTTGGACTTACTGCTAGAGATAGAGGACATGGACATTTTTTTTTGTTGTTGAGGAGAAAACAAATAGAACCATTTTTTTTTTTTTTAAGTTAAACTGACTCAAAAATAAGGAAAGTAGTAAAGTAGAAAAGAGCAATGCCTTGGAAAGTCAGATGAAAGATTTAGGACATTGGAAAAAATCAAAGCTAACTATGGAGAAAGCGGAGATCTGACATGATTTTTGCTGCCAAACTGCCAAAGTCCTCAATAATGGATAAATACAGATACCTAGAAAGGAGGGTGTTTAAAATAAGGAGTATTGTTTTGAAATTTTTGAAACTGTTAGATTCATTTCCTCATGAAAACCTCTCAACTCTAAATAGTCTAACAATTGTGTTTCATCACCTAACCACCCACTTTCCAAGAAAGATTGGTACCTTTTCCCCTAAAAATCACAAACCATATTTTTCTGGGTTGTATTTTTCAAGTAGAGTTAAGAAAAAAGAAATGATTTACTTAATGAATGCTAAAACCACCAGCATGGTCCCCCTAACTGCTTCAGCTCCCACAACATTGGGATAAATATATCACACTTTTATTCTTACTGGGAAAGATACAAAGAAATCAAATCACCCTCAAAGAAGCCCTGGAAAAGCAAGGACAAGCCACAGGCTGCAGAATCCTCTACATGAAAGACAGTGGCCCAAATAAGTAACAATAGAAGATAATGAAAGGAAACTGTATCTCAGAAGAGATTAATAACAGGTATACTATCTTGAAACAAATACTATTTTAAAAGGAGAACAGAAACAGATCTCTTGGAAATTAAAAATATGATAGCTGAAGTGAAAAAGTTAGTAAAAATTTTGGAAAATAGAGTTGAGGAAATCTTCCAGAAAACAGAAAGAAAAGAAAAGGAAAGGAAAGGAAAGGAAAGAAAGAGGGAAGGAAGGAGGAAAGGAAGAAGGGAGGAAAGAAGGAATTAACATGAGAAAATATAGGTTACTAGCCAATAAAGAGTTCTAGAAAGAGAGAGAACAGAATTTTTAAAAGAGAGAGAATGGAATCACCAGTTAAATCCAAAGTTGAAGCATGTGATTTTTACTAAGGACACGTACCATTCTACATACTAGAGAAAAGTATACCCCTACAATGGCACATTATTTTAAGATTTCAGAAAATTAAAAATGCACGAAAATCCTACATGCTTCTAGAGACAAAAATTGGTTACATACAAATGTAGCAATATTCACTTTTAAGTCCTTAATCACAAAATTTCTAATATTATGTTATACATGTATTAGAAGTATGAGTCAGGCATCATGAGTTCATGTGTGTGGTAGAGACTAAGGAAGAAATGGAAACTAAATCATTCTCCGTCAGGATGCAAAATTACTAGTCAGTGCCTCAAACTGAAAAATTAAGAAGTAGAAAAGCAATCATATTAATTTGAGATGTGGTTAAACAAAAACAACAACAATGAATTAGCTAAGAGAGTTTGCAATGTTTCTCTTAAGGGAGACAGGCGAGAAAAAAAAACTTCTAGAACTGTGTGATTTTTTTGTATGAATGCTTAATTTTCATTTTAGAAAAAGAATAAACAATATGTATTCAGAGCATTGATCCACAAATTAAAGCCAAAATTGTATCTCTAAACATCTAGCTGTTTATTATATATAGCTCTTGTGTTTATAATATTGTAGCTAGTAAATAACCAAAATGTACATATATAAGGGAAAATTTTAATGAAACATGCTGCATCCATATAATGGAACATATTTACTCATTAAATATTTGGAAGAGTTTTAGGATTATGAAAAAGCTTATAAGTAAACATTGTGAAGACTGAGATGCAATTAAGTTTTGTATATAATTGGTAAGACATTTATTAAAATAGGTTATCTCGGGGCGCCTGGGTGGCTCAGTGGGTTAAGCTGCTGCCTTCGGCTCAGGTCATGATCTCAGAGTCCTGGGATCGAGCCCCACATTGGGCTTTCTGCTCAGCAGGGAGCCTGCTTCCTCCTCTCTCTCTGCCTGCCTCTCTGCCTGCTTGTGATCTCTCTCTGTCAAATAAATAAATAAATAAAAAATCTTAAAAAAAAATAAAATAGGTTATCTCTGGAGACTAGAATCATGTTTCTTTCTATTTTTCTGTATAAATTTTCTGTATTTTCAAAATATTTTATGATAATCGTATTTTCTTTATAAAGTCTTAAAAAGTTAAAAACCTATGAAACTGTGACTACAGATTTTCCATGAGGTTGTATAATGTTCACCAAATTTTCAAATTCAATCAGAAACAGCAAAGGAAATTTGAACTTGGGAACCTAACATAAATGGCAGTATGCTTATTATTCCTATTTAACTTAAGTGAAGAAGCTTCTCAAGTTCACATAGAGTTTACAGCTTTCCCCAAGAATAGAATTTGGGGTGAGGGATTATATCTTGTCAATAGGAACTTTCCTTTATTAGTTAATCATTGTCACAGATTGTTACATAATCAGAAAGAAATATCTTTTTTTCTTTTTTTTTGCTACTTTAGAGGACAATATATTCTTTCTTTCACTTTTTTTCAATGCCCAAAAAGGTGAAGGTGTAATTTTCTGTAAATGCAATTCCCAGTTATAAATCTTATCTGAACATAAGAATGAATATATTCATATACTTGCTAAGCCAAAGGTATAATAGGGGTGCACAAAAGAAACAAATATTTTATGTCTACATGATGACACCATTTCAAGAAGAAAATTGAAAAGCAACCAGTCAGTAGTCTCTGGTATGTCGGAGTTTTGTCACTGAACTACTTGCCTGATGTTTTAACCAAATTGACTAGATGAAGTCATATATTGCTCTAAAATTGGGAGATTGAATTGGCTATGATGTTGGTTAGTAAAGATATGTTTCTAGGCACTAAAAATTCTGAACTTTTTTGAAGTTCTCTACATATGAAGAGCAAATATATTATCAGTAAGTTCTTCCTGAGGAAAGACAATATGACCAGTTCTGTGTTAAGTATATTACAGACTCAGAAAAAAGACTTTATATAGTTCTGTAAGCCCAACCCTAACATTTGTATAATATGGAACACAGGGAAATCTGTAATATTTAAGGGTAGAAATCTGTAGGAAAGACCACATAATTGCTGGAGGAGGAAGCATCCAAGTTTTCAAGGAAGGGTTTATATTCCAGAATTTAACATTTCAACACAAATTCTAAATTTCCATCAAAATTCTAAAGAGGTAATTACGTTTCCACTGCATAATGTGCTATCTTTCATAGCTATATATATATGAGAAGAATGCAGATTCATGCATAGACTTGTTATTTTTAAAAGAAAGAGATGGAATATAGAGCTTAAATGTCTAAATCTACAATGATGAAATTGCTGACTAAAATCATAAAATACCAATATATGCAAGTGACACAAATTTTCCACTTAATGAATTGCCCACAAAAAATTCACAATAAAAAGTCTGTGGGTCTTATGGTATAATACAGTAAGTGTTCAAATGTACATTTCTATTTACCATGCTATTTTATTGCTAATTTATTCTGAAAGAGTTTATCTGTTGTATCTGTTCTTAACAGGGTACTTGAAGGCAAAGTTATTAAAAGTGATAATCAATTATCATATTTGTTTCACTTAACTGAATCCGTCCTCAAATTGAATATTTTTGATAGAACATTGGATTGTAATTTTTCTCCCTGTTTCACCCATTCAGTTTAATTCAGTGAATGCGGTAAAAGGACCTAACCTCTCTTCTCTGTGAGTGTCACACTGTCATCAAAAATGACACTGAGCCCAGAGGGAAAAAAATTAATTTGATCTAGTAATTGACCTATTCATTGGAAATAAAGGTTTATCCTTGCCATCCCAGGTTCATCTTAATATGCACTGTGATTTTTTTGCAGTATTTTTTTGCAGTATTGTTATTAGTTATAAATAAAAAAGACGATTCAGAAACACAGGAAAAAAATATTCTGCTATTTTGCCTTTCCTCAGAGGTCACTGATGGAAATGGCAGAGTTGGTGAATAGGTCATTTTGCCTCTGTTTATATGCCTGTGGGGTCATAATCAATTCTTCTGAATCTGTAATTCTTTCACATACCATCAACTTTTGCTCTAGATAGAATACTATAACTGCAAAATTTGTTTCTACAACTAGCAAACATGAGAAGAGATACTTTATTTTCAAAACTATGAGTGAAATCAGTGCTATAATTAGAATTTATGAAAGTGGCTATTATTTTTTCCTTTTAAGTTATTTAAAATATATAATGCTTAGGCATAATTTCAGAAATCGGCCCATTAGAGATTATTTCTTGATATGTCAACATTCTTTCAAATATTTATTGAACACCTACTGTATGTGAGAAACACTAAGATGTAATTTTGAGGAATAATTTTTTTTAAAGATTTTATTTATTTATTTGACAGATCACAAGTAGGCAGAGCAGCAAGCAGAGCGAGAGAGGCAGAAGCAGGCTCCCCACCAAGCAGAGAGCCCGACTCGGGGCTCAATCTCAGGACTCTGGGATCATGACCTGAGCCGAAGGCAGAGCGTTTAACCCACTGAGCCACCCAGGCGCCCCTTGAGGGATACTTTAAAGCAGTTCTTACACAAATTTCCTGTGGTGTGGTTAATACCTTATGTCTTTAGGGTATACCACTTTTGAGAATATTGGCATATCATTAGCTAGGCACAAGGACTATAAGAGTGATTCAGGTCTCAGGTACCAGTTAAGAAAATGAGTTAGAAAGGGACAATAAAAGGGTAATGAGTACATTACTAGTTACAAAGTTGAATCTCCTTTAATATTTTGCAGAAATAGTACATGAATGCTCTCTGAATGAACAAATTATCATAGGAGGACAGGCTTGTAAGAGTATAGAAGGGAGAGAGGGTGATTTGAGATGTAAATTTTAGAGTCAAGGCTTAAGTGGCTCAGTTTAGTTGATAATATCCATGCAGTTTTAATAAAGTTGAAAAGGCAGTGTCAGATACTGGTTGAATCATCTACACAATTTAACCAAAGATGAGGGTATCAATAAGAGAGAGTTAAACATTATGAACTAGGTGTCAGTGTCCTAGAGTTATGAGTTATAAGAGTAACTTGAAGACAAACAGATAATGACTAAAATAATAGAAAAAGAGAAGAAAGATGTTTCATGAAGTTTCAAGGTATTTAGTAGCCCTAAAAGGCATAAGAAAGTATTACCTCTGAAATTAAGGCAAAAACACTAACAACATAAATATATATGACATATGATATATATGACATACATATGTATGTCATATTCTCATATGTGCTTGATTATCCCATCATCAGAACAAACTAAGGGAACAGGAAATATAGAGCATTTTGAGTGGGCAGCAACGTTGAAAATGTATAATCAGTTATTTTAACAACGTTGCATAAGCGACCATGCTAAACCCAGCGGTTTGCAACAAAAAAGTCTATATGCACATGGTCTATGGGTAACTGTGGTTTGCCTGATCTAGACTGACTCAGGTGTCTCTCTGTCTTCAGGTTGTGGTTTGGCTGTGCTTTCGCTTTAGGTTGCAGGTGGAATTCAAGATTTCTCCACATGTGTTTTGTTGAGTGGGGTTCAAGCAAAGAGAAACAATTACATGTTCTCATGTACAGCTGATGTAAACTAAGCATATATAAGGCCCCTGCAGGTGTCACATTCTCATTCCTTCAACCTAAAGCAAGTTGTATGAACAAGCCCAACATTAAAGATTGAGGATATATATATTGCATGTACAAGAGGAGTGGGAGGGAAAGGACATTTGACAAAAAAATAACTCAAACTATTGCAAGAACAATACAGGTCACACTTCAGAGAATAAACTGAGGGCATCTCAGAAAAGATGACAAAGATTTTTTTTAAATCAACTGCACTTCACCTTTTCCAGTAAATTATGAAATATTATATATGTAGGTCTGCTCTCTTACTCTTTGCTTCTCCCCTTTTGATGCCTCATTCCTGTACACCTCTTATATCACCCAGAGTTACCAGTGTTTGCAGTTTAGCTCATTTCTTATTTCCTAAGTTCATGTTTTCTGTCTTAGCCAATATAATCAGGGTTCCCAATAACACAATGGATAGTATCCTAGAAATGATGTCAGAATCAACACAAAGAGGATAGCTATTTTACTTGTAATTACAGATGGCCATATTATAGGATACTGAAAAATTCAAGGGAACCAGGCAGAATAACAACTGGTTTTCAAAGAAAGTCTCTCAAAGTTGCGTTCTCACATAAACTTCAAGTGTCCCCACTCAGGTAGTGTGACCGACCACAAAATGTTGTAATCTAACTGCAAAAGGAAAGGGAACAGAAAGAATTAATAGAGAATATTTGTATAAAAACATCATTTAAAAACTCTTTGTATTTTGATGTAATTTAAGTTAAAAAATGAATAAAATGAGTAAGCCAGCCTAATTTGTGAGGAATAGGTTTCAGTAAGTATTACAAAGAACTGTCCAACAGAGTCTTAGGAACATGTGTGAATAGGGAAATTATTCCTTCCTGGGAGTAATTTACTCCTTCCAGGGTAGACTGGAATAATGAATACATATCCCATATTGAATATGTATTGATAATATTCATGTATGTATGAATGTATGAATAACATTCCATATTTGGGATATATCACTAGTTGGTCATGTAGATGGTTTTCAGTTATGGATATTATGATTTAAAAAGTTTTAAACATTATTTTATAAGTCTTTGTGTGGACATATATTTTTACTTCCCTTGCAATGAAATTAGTAGATAGTGGGGTTGATATATTCTTTAAGTTCACAAGAAGTGCCAAATAATTCTCAAAGAGGTTTTACTATTTTACTCCAACACCAGTAATGTATGAATTTTCCAGTTGTTTCACATCTTTCCTGCATTTGGTTTTATCAGCCTTCTTTATTTTAGCTATTCTAATGTGTGTATAGTGCATACTGGTTTTAATTTGCATGTCCCAGATGAGTAATGATAAAACCTGTTCCTGAATGTTTACTGATCACTGAAATGTCTATTCAAGTCTTTGACAATTTTCATTGGATTCCTCAGATAATGTCATTGGGTTTTTTGTTGTTGTTTTTTTTTAAGATTTTATTCATTTATTTATTTGAGAGAGAGAGAGACAGCACATAGAGGGAGAGGGAGAAGCAGGCTTCCCGCTGAGCAAGAAGCCTGATGTGAGGCTAGATCCCAGGACCTTGGGATCATGACCTGAGTCAAAGGCAGACCCAATGACTGAGCCACCCAGGCCTCCCTTGTTCTATTCTTTATATATCCTGGAAACACGACTGTTGACAGATGTATTTGCTACAAATAATTTTCCCAATTTATGGCTTGCATTTTCCTAATGGTATCTTTTAATGAAAGGAAAATTTTAATTTTGATAGAACTTCATTTGCCAATTATTTTTTTCTTCATGGTTAGTGATTTTTCTGCCCAATTACATGTGTTGTTTTCCTGCCCCTAAAACACAAAAGCTATTGTCTTCTGTTTTCTTCTAAGAGTTTTATGGTTCAGAGTATTACATGTAGTCTATGATTCAGATTTTTGTGTAGAGAGTGAAAAAGGTACTGAGTTTTTTATAACTTCTTTTTTTTTTTTTTTTTTGCTGATGGAATTACCTAGTTGTCTTAGCAATAGCATCTGTTAAAAACATTCAATTCTCATTGAATTAACCTAGTATCTTCATAAAGAATCATATTGATTGATATGTCAATGAGTTCAATGGGAACATCACCATTCAAAAGAACTATATAATAATGAAAATTACTATACCTACATTGTCCATTAGGGTAGTAATTAGCAACATGTGACTACTGAGTACTCAAAATGTGACTGAGATAACCAATTTTTAATTTTATTTTATTTTTAGGAATTTAAATTTAAATAACCACATGACTAGTGGCTTCCTTATTAGAACAGATCTGGAAAATATATTCTGTTTCATTGATCTCTTTGTCTATTCTAGGCAAATCACAGTCTTTGGAAAACAGCTTATTATAAGTTGAATGCAAGTGGTGCAATTTTTAGAAATTTGTCTTTTTTTTTTTAATAACACTGCTCAAACTATTCTATATCCTTAGTGTTTCCATATAAATATTAGAATCACTTATTTCATTAAAAGAGACTGATGGAATTTATAAAGGGATTGTAGAGAATTACTGATCATTTAAGAGAAAAACTGACATCTTAGTAGCATGGAGCCTCCCAACATATGAGAATGGTATTTTTAAAATACATTACCCAGTTGTTTTTTGGTGGTTTAGAGAAATACAACCTATTTTTGCACATTCACCTTGAATTCTGTGATCATGCTAACTTTACTTCTTGGTTCTAATAACTGCTTGTAAAGTCCATAGTATTTTCTATATCCATGACGAAGTTCTTTGCAAATAGACTTATAGTACTTTCCTTCTAATATTTATAACCCTGTGGGTTTTTTATGTACTCAATCATGCTCCCAAACTTGAACACTTATTTATTTATTTGATTATTTTGCAATGAGTAAGATCTCCAGTATGACAATGAATTACATTTTTAGAACTAATATTCTTGTTTTATTTCTGATCTTAGGGGAAAAACATGCATTATTTTACCCTTGAGTGTTCTGTTAGCTAGAAGTATTTTATACACTGAGGAAGCTCTACTCTATTCCCAGCTTGAGAACAGTGTTTAGTTTGTCAAAGGGATTTTTCTGTGCTGATATGGCAAATTGCTTTGATTGATTTTGAAATAGTAAATCAATCTTGGATTTCTGGAATAAACTCTACTTGATCATGCTGGATCACAGTAAAGGTAATACATGTTTTCATTTATAAAAAAGACACTTTGTCTTAAGGCCTATTTTATCATATATTAATATTGCTAAACCAAGTTCCTGATAACTATTAGTCTGATATTTCTGTTTTCTAAACTTTTTTTTTCCTTACCTTTAGATGTGTTTCTTGTTATATTTTACATTTCTTTTTAAAATAAATCAGTCTTTATCTTTTAACTGGTGAATTTAGTCCATTTAAACTTATTTTAAAGATTAACCTATATGTTAACAGTTTTATCATAGAAGTTTATTATTTCAAGATGTCCCACTTTCCCTATATTAAGATATTTCTTTCTTCTATTCTTCTAAAATGATACCTTCACTTCTCTCAAATCTAATACTATTTTTCTATCCCATAATACTGACCCAACTTATTAATACTCTGTATATTTTCATTTGAGTTTTTATGAATATATTTACTCTTTTTTGTGTTTGTATATATATGCACTTATATTTAATGGTATAATATAAATATATTTTATGTTTAAGGATTACAATAAATATATTTGATTATCAGTTTCCAAAGTAAATCTGATACCTCCTCCTGCATGTGCATTTGTCTATTTTCTAGTATTTTGTTAAAAAATTTTTTATTAAAACTATTTGTGTGGTGATCCTTCTGAGGCATCATATGTTTAAAAATATTGCCCAAGGCTATTTTTTGTCATGCCATAACATTTCAATAAAACTTCACCTGGATAGTAAATCCTATGTTCTGAGATTTTTTTTTTCCAACATTTTGAAAATACTGTCTTAAAGGTTTACTGAATTCACACTGATGTTGAAAAATTTTATGTAAATCTAATTTTTCTTCTTCTGTATGATCTACACTTTCTCCTTATAGCTGTCATATATTTTCCCCTCTCCTCTAATAATATATTGTACAATTAGTGTGGGTTTTTTCCTAAACTCTCTTCTTTGACCCTTCATTAGATTTCTTCAGTAGGTCTTCTTTGGTTTTTTCAAACTAATTAAAGATGTTTAATGGACACTTTAACTAAGACTTTTGTCTCAAATGTTCTATATCCAATTAAAATTCTAAAACGAGCTCCTAAGTTATAGACATCAAACTATTTACTGAAATAGGTGAAGGGGATTAAGAAGCATAAACTTCCATTTATAAAATAAGTAAGTCATGGAGATAAAAAGGCAAAAGAAATATTCAATAATATATTAATAACATTGTATGATAACAAATGGCAACTACACTTTTTGGGGTTGGCATAGAATAATGTAATAGAATTGTCAAATGACTATGCTGTACACCTGAAACTAATATAAAATTTTATACTAACTATATTTAAATAGAAAGACCTTTTTACCACTATTCTTGGGGGTATTAATATAAAATGATTTTTATTTGCCTTAAATACCAATTTTTAAAATATGATATATGGTAATTATTTCTGATAATTATCATGCAGACCCACTCAATGAAATCTGTAGTATACACCTTAGAGTAATTATCAAAGAATATTCCTCACATGTATTTCCTAGATGTTCCAATAAACAGACTAGATACTGAAAACCTGCCCAAATACAGAGTTAAGTTACTCATACACATCATTTTCAAGGGAATTACAAAGCTAGTAGTAAATGGATATGCATATATGTACTGATAGTAGATATTTTATGTGTGAATTATTTCTTAGATGTGAACTGTTCTTATGTCATCATAAAAATGTAGAGGGGCACCTGCGTAGTTCAGTCAGTTAAGCATCCAACTCTTGATTTTTTGATTCAGGTCATGATCTCTCCAAGGTCCTGAGATCCAGCCATGCATTGGACTCTGTGCTTGGTGCACAGTCTGCTTGAGATTCCCTCTTCTCCCTCCGCCCCAAGCCCCCTAAAATAAACAAATAAAATCTTTGAAAAATGTAGAAATTGATAGGTGCTCATATTGAATCCAACCCTTTGTGAATAAAAATAATTTAAAATCCAAGAAACTAGGAAATAAACTCAGGAACTGTCACAAGAGTAGCCTAAGGAGTCATGATGACTAAATATAATATGGTGGTATACTGGTTGCGATCCTAGAACTGAAAAATGACATTAGGTAAAAAATAACAAAATATGAATAAAGTATCTATGTAGTGAAAAATAATGTACCTATATCTGTCCATACATTATGACAAATGCACCATAATAAAGCAAGAGGTTAAGAACAGGGAAAAATGGGAAAGAGAGGAAGATGGTGGTGGAGTAGGAGGTCTCTAGGTTCACCTAGTCCCATGAGCACAACTAGATAACTATTAAATCACCCTAAACACCCCAGAAATTGACCTGAAAACTGGAAGAACAAAATCCACAAGTAAAGGGAGAGAAGAGGCCACACTGAAGAAAGTAAGAAGAAGTAAGGAGATGTGGTTTAGGGTAGAAACAGATAAAGGATGCCAATTCCCTCCCCTGGCCTTCAATATAAACACCAAACCACCTGTGGGAAGCAGTGCAGTGCCTATACTAGCTGCCTGACTTGAATACAATAAGTTCCACCCCTCAAGGCTCTGGTGGGACTGCCTTCTCAGTCAAGCGTGCCTCAGTCCCAGTGTAGTGGGCCTCTCCCACAGATGACCAGCACAAACCCCTGCCCATACCATGTCTCCCAGAGAGTTCTGTAGAGACTCAGTTCTGGTGGAGGTGGTGGCAGGTCTCTTTCACAAGCAGACCAGAGAACCCCTAGTTAAAACTTGTCACATTCAGGCCAGGAACTAGCTATATAACAGACTGCATAAACTGGAAGAAATGAATAAATTCCCAGAAGCATGTAAACTATCAGAACTAAAATAGGGGGCACCTGGGTGTCTAGTGGGTTAAAGCCTCTGCCTTCGGCTCAGGTCATGATCTCAGGGTCCTAGGATCAAGCCCCACATTGGACTCTCTGCTCGGCAGGGAGCCTTCTTCCTCCCCCTCCCCCTTCCTGCCTCTCTGCCTGCTTGTAATCTCTGTCTGTCAAATAAATAAAATCTTAAAAAAAAACTGAAATAGGAAGAAATGGAAAACTTGAAGAGACTGATAATCAGAAAGGAAATTGAATTAGTAATCAAAAAATTCCCCAGAAATAAATGTCCAGGGCCATATGGCTTCACAGGTAATTCTACCAAAGGTTAAAAGAAGAGTTAATACCAATTCTTCTCAAACAATTAAAAAAAAAAATAGAAAAGGAAGGAAAACTTTCAAATTCATTCTATGAGGCCAGCATTACCAAGATGCCAAAACCAGGTAATGATACCACTTAAAAAGAGAACTAAAGACTAATATCCCTGAAGAAAACAGATGCAAAAATTCTTAATAATAGCAAACAGAATCCAACAATACATTAAAAAAAATCATTCATCATGATCAAGTGGGATTTATTCCTGAGTTGTAAGGGTTAATATCAACAAATCAATCAGCATGATACATCACATTAAGAAAAGGGATACAAGGGGGCACCTGGGTGGCTCAGTGGGTTAAAGCCTCTGCCTTCAGCTCAGGTCATGATCCCAGGGTCCTGGGATCGAGCCCCACATCGGGCTCTCTGCTCCGCAGGGAGCCTGCTTCCTCCTCCTCTCTCTCTCTCTGCCTGCCTCTCTGCCCACTTGTGATCTCTGTCTGTCAAATAAATAAATAAAATCTTAAAAAAAAAAAGAAAAGGATACAAACCATATCATCATTTCAATAGATGCAGAAAAAGCATTTGACAAACTACAACATCTATTCACGATAAAAACTCTCAACAAGGCATATGCTTAGAGGGAGTATACCTTAACATAATAAAGGTCATATATGAAAAACTCACAGAGAACTTCATATTCAATGGAGAAAAACTGAGAGCTTTCCTCTACAGTCAGAAACAAGATAGGGATGTCCACTCTCACTATATTATTAACATAGTACTGGACTTCCTAGCTCCAGCAACTGGAAAACAGAAAGAAATAAGAGGCATCTAAATTGGCAGGGAAGAAGTAAAATTTTCACTGTTTGCAGATGACATGATACTATATATATAGAAAGCCAAAGGACCCCACCAAAAAACTGCTAGAACTGATATATGAATTCAGTAAAGTCACAGGATACATAATCAAAGTACAGAAGTTGGTTGCATTTCTATACACCAATAACTAAGTAGCAGAAAAAGAAATTAAGGAGTCAATCCCATTCACAACTGCACCAAAAATGATAAGATACCTAGAAAAAAACTAAACCAAAGAGGTGAAAGACTTGTATTCTGAAAACTATATAACACTGGTGAAAGAAATTAAAGGTGACACAAAGAAATGGGAAGTGATTCCATACTCATGAATTAGAAGAACAAATATTCTTAAAATATCTATTTGACCCAAAGCAATCAACATATTTAATGTAACCCCCTTATTAAAATACCAACAACATTTTTCACAGAGCTAGAACAAGCAAACCTAATATTTGTATGGAACAACAAAAGACCCCAAATACCCAAAGCAACCTTGAAAAAGAAAAGTAAGGCTGGAGACATCATAAATCCAGACTTCAAGTTATATGATAAAGTTGTAATCAAAACTGTATGGTAGTGCCACAAAAATAGACACACAGATCAATAAAACAGAATAAAAAAACCCAGAAATGAACTCACAGCTATATGGTTAATTAATGTTTACAAAGCAGGAAAGATACCCAGTGGAAAAAAAGACAGCCTCCTCAACAAATGATGTTGGGAAAACTGGACAGCAACATATAAATTTCTTACCACTTTCTTACCTCAGACCAAAAATAAATTCAAAATGGATTAAAGACCTAAATGAGACCTGAAACCATAAAAATCCTAGATGAGAACACTGACAGTAACATATTTGACACTAGCCATAGAAACTTCTTTCTAGATATGTCTTCTGCAGCAAGGTAAATATAAGCAAAAATAAGCTATTGGAAGTACATAAAATAAAAAGTTTCTGCATAGCGATAGAAACAATCAACAAAACTAAAGGCAACCTACAGAATGGGAGAAGATATTTGCAAATGACATATCTGATAAAGGATTTGTATCCAAAATATATAAAGAGTTTATAAAACTTAATACCTCAAAATTGAATAATCCAATTAAAAAATGGGCAGAAGACATGAACAGACATTTTCCAAGAAAGACATACTGATAGTCAACAGATACATGAAAAGATGAAATCATCAGGGATATGGAAATCAAAACTACAATGAGATATCACCTCACACCTTTCAGAGATGGGGCTTGGAGAGTGCATTTATTGTGATGAGCACTAGGTGTTGTATGGAGGTTTTGAACTGTTATATTATGCAACTGAAATTGACATTGCAACAAATGTTAACTGGAATTCAATTAAAAAATTTAAAAATAGGGACAAATGGGCGCCAGCTATATGGGAACTCTCTGTACTATCTTTGTAATTTTTTGGTCAATCTAAAATTATTCTAAAATAAACTTTTTATTCTCAAAAGGTAATTCAGGAAAGGTTCATCTTGTACTTAATATTTCACTTTCCTTAGCCATGTACGAGATGATTAAAGCTTTACAGTTTAACAATTACCAGTATGAAATAAGTTTTAATATTTTTGGCTCACAAATGGAACCTAGAGCAATCAATTACTATTCTTCACAACATGGGTAAGTATGTAAATATGGTATATCTAGTTTTTTATGTGGGAAAATTAAGAAAGGTAACTTTTTTCCTTTACATTATAGTATTTTAGTCTACTATAAAATCATTTAACATGCTAAAATATATAATTTACTAAATGGACCTTGGCTACGGAGAGTTATTCCTTTACTTATTTATTTTGATTTTTTAAAGATCTATAACTCTGAAAGTGAATAGTTTACACTATCAAAATAATTATTCCCATTAACTGTATCAACTGTAAAATGGATTTAACTAATTAAATAAAGGTACAATAAAAATACAAACCAAACCATAGCAAATTTCCCAATGCCTTGTTTACTAAAGTCTTCACTGCTTGTGGCAAACTCCAAAGCAGTTAAGGACCATAGCTCCTCATATGTAACATGGTTGTGAATACCGATGGAGCCACACTCCCATAAAGCTAGAAGCAACACTGACAAAATATGAAAATCCACACTTCTGGTGAAAAAGTTTTTTCCCAATTTTCTTTCTTGATTTTCTTTTTGTATTAAAAAGTATAATTGACAAATAAAATTGTATGTATTTAAAGCATACATCACAATGATTTGGTATGTGCCTATGTTGTGAAAAGATTACCACGAATTAATTAATACATCCCATCACATCACACAGTTAATTTTTTGTGTGTGAGAATGCTTAATATCTACTTTCTTAACAAATTTCAAGTACATAATACAGTATCATTAACTATGGTCATCATGTTATATATATTATTAGATCCTCAGAACTTATTCATCTTATATATGAAAATTTATACCCTTTGACCAACATGTCCCTATGAGCCCCACCCCCAAAACCCCTGGCAAAATCTCTCTCCAGTTAACTTCCTTGATTTCTGACTTTCCACTGGTCCATTCTGTTCCATGGTCACTGATCCCTTAGGTTCCATAACGTACACTGGCCTCTAATCCCAAATGCACCCTAGTATGTTTTCTTAAACATGCTTTATAGATACAACAGAAAATTCCGCTGTTTTTCAAACTCCTTCAGGGAAAGTGTCAAAACTTCCAATTTTGAGGAAAGTCACTTTGTAACTGAGTTATTAAGGTCATCTGCTTGACTATGACTGTGAACTAGAGTAGACCTGAGGAGCCTTTTGAGGGTCACACACAGACACACAAATAAGAAAGTAAAGTATATGAATATGTATATGAAGAACCACATTATGAATTTATGAATACATTATAGGAACTTAGACTAATGTCTTTAAAATGACCTTATTGACACTTCCAGCCTAAAAATAGTCATATCAACTTTCCTCATCTGACTTGCAGAAAATGTCCAAAAACAGCCTCAAGGTAGGAACAGTTTCAATGGTCATGACTTTCTTTAACATATTAGTGTGTATGCCTCTAGCCAGCTCTGAACATAAATACTTTAGTTTACATTTGAGAACAGTTTTACTGGGTGGCTGTTGGCAATTTCTATGTATATGCATACATATACTTTTTAAGCCACGGAATCCCTAATCCCAAAGAATTTACATCCTCTGGTAAATGTTTTATTCATATTAAAATATTTAAGAATGGTGCAATGTTATTCTTTCTATTCTTCCATCATTCCATGCATTAACATTCACTTGAACTTTGTATTTCTTCTTAACAACAGTCTCAATGGTGATGTCAGAGTGCACATATAGAACTGCCATCATGTTTTTTCTAATTATATTATCATTGTTAGCATAAAATCTACCTGACTCTTCAGAATTTTCCATCTTAGTGATAACTGTTATTATATGTCATGTCATCTCCTTTAAAGTTATACCTCAATAGTGACTTACCTAGCATATTTCACTGATAGTTTGCATTTGTTTTCTGTGACTAATTTTAGCTCTCTCATCTTAGTAAAATCTGCCAGTGTTTGCAATACAGCCTTCATGTACATATAAATGAATTCATGTTTGTCAAAACTACCTATCGACAGCACAGCTTAAATACCTAAATTAAACTCCATGTATTGGCCAATTCTTACTCTGATTTCCTCAACATATTTCCATTAATACTTTTTTTCTAATGGGGCCAGGTAATCCCTATTAGTTATGAACTGAATCAAAACTTTAAGTACAGGGAGGAGTCAAGATGGCGGAGAAGTAGCAGGCTGAGATGACATCAAGTAGCAGGAGAGCAGCTGGATAGCTTATCAAACCATTGCAAACACCTAAAAATCCAAAAGGAGATCGAAGAGAAGAAGAGCAACAATTCCAGAAACTGAAAATTGAGCAACAATTCTAGAAACTGAAAATCAACCACTTTCTTAAAGGTAGGACCAGTGGAGAAATGAATCCAAAGCAACGGGAAGATAGACCGCGGGGGGAGGGGCCACCTCCCGACAAGTGGTGGAACAATGGAGCACAAAATCAGGACTTCTAAAAGTCTGCTTCACTGAGGGACATTGCTCCAGAGGCTAAACCGGGGTGAAGCCCACATGGGGTCAGCGTGGCCCCAGGTCCTGTGGGGTCACAGAAGGATCGAGGGTATCTGAGTGTCACAGAGCTCACAGGTATTACAGTGGGGAAGCCAGCTACAGAGACAGAGCCAAGGAGTGAGCTCTCTACTCGGGGTTACCTTGAACCATAATCCATGGCACAGGCCACTGTTCTGTGAGTGAGGTCCCCACAAGATCTGGGGAGACACCCCCAAGGAGAGCTCAGGGATCTGCAAGGTTCGAAGACTCCAGGCAGAGCTGTGTGCCAGAGACAGAGATGATTGGTCACAGGCTAGGTGAGCTCAGAGTGCACTTGGAAGCCAGAGAGACGGGAGTGATTGAACCCTTTACTCTGAGGGCACATTGAGGAGTGGGACCCTGAGCTCTTGGCTCCTCCAGGCTGGAGATTGGGAGGCTGCCATTTTCATTCCCATCCTCCAGAACTCTACGGACAGTGTTCAGGGAACAAAGGCTCCTGAAAGCGAACCCTAGCGGATTACTTAGCTTGGCCCCAGGAAAGGGCGGCGCAATTCCACCTCCGGCAAAGACACTTGAGAATCACTACAACAGGCCCCTCCCCCAGAAGATCAACAAGAAATCCAGCCAAGACCAAGTTCACTTACCAAGGAGAACAGCGGAATTCCAGAAGAGGAGAAAGCAAAGTGTGGAATGCATGGCTTTCTCCCCATGATTCTTTAGTCTTGCAGTTAATTAATTTTTTTTTATTTTTTTTCTTCTGTTAAATTATTTTAACTTTTACCCTTTCCTCTTTTAACGTTTTTTTAACTAGTTTATCTTAACAATACCTTTCATAAAAAATTAATAATGTTTTTTGAACCTTCATTATTATAGTCATATTTTATCCTTCATTGTATCTAACTTTATTTTTTGTATACACGTAGGGTTTTTTCTTCTAAAAACTTTGGGGTACAACTTCTTTTAATAGATCAAAATATACCCTAAATCTAGATCCGGGTTTGTTCTAGTCTCCAGTCTGAGCAAATTCTCTCCACTTTCTTCTTCTTTATTCTCCCAACCAACTTACTTTATCAACTCCTTTTTAGAAATTAAAAAAAAATATTTTTTTTATCTTTATAGGCATATACCATCCCATCATTGTGTTTACCCTTATATATGTTTTTCATTCTTTAAAATTTTGGGAGGTAGTTTCTTCTAAGAGAACAAAATATTCCCCAAATTAAGTGGGTGATCCTGTTCTAGTAACCAGTCTAATATATATATTATATATATATTTTTTCTTTTTTGTATTTTTTCCTTAGTTATTTCTTTTTCTAATTTTTTTTTTCTGAACTTCTTTTTATCCCTTTATTCCTCCCCATGATTTGGGTTCTCTTCTGATTTGGTTAAAGCACATTTTCCTGGGGTCTTTGCCACCCTTTTAGTATTTCATTTGCTCCTTTATATATTCTTATTGGACAAAATGATAAGGTGGAAAAACTCACCACAAAAAAAAGAACAAGAGGCAGTACCGAAGGCTAGGAACCTAATCAATACAGACATTGGTAATATGTCAGATATACAGTTCAGAATGATGATTCACAAGGTACTAGTTGGGCTTGAAAAATACATGGAATATTAAAGCAACCCTCTCGGGAGATATAAAAGCCCTTTCTGGAGAAATAAAAGAACTAAAATCTAACCAAGATGAAATTAAAAAAAAAAAGCTATTAATGAGGTGCAATAAAAAACGGAAGCACTTACTGCTAGGATAAGTGAGGTAGAAGAAAGAATTAGTGATATAGAAGACCAAATGACAGAGAATAAAGAAGCTGAGCAAAAGAGGGACAAACAGCTACTGGACCACGAGGGGAGAATTTGAGAGATAAGTGATACCATAAGATGAAACAACATTAGAATAATTGGGATTCCAGAAGAAGAAAGAGAGAGGGGAGCAGAAGGTATATTGGAAAGAATTATTGTAGAGAATTTCCCTAATATGGCAAAGGGAACAAGCATCAAAATCCAGGAGATGCGGGGCACCTGGGTGGCTCAGTGGGTTAAGCCGCTGCCTTCGGCTCAGGTCATGATCTCAGGGTCCTGGGATCGAGCCCCGCATCAGGCTCTCTGCTCAGCAGGGAGCCTGCTTCCTCCTCTCTCTCTGCCTGCCTCTCTGCCTGCTTATGATCTCTCTGTCAAATAAATAAATAAAATCTTTAAAAAAAAAAATCCAGGAGATGCAGAGAACCCCCCTCAAAATCAGTAAGAATAGGTCCACACCCCGTCACCTAGTAGTAAAATTTACAAGTCTTACGACAAAGAGAAAATCCTGAGAGCAGCCCGGGAAAAGAAGTCAGTAATATACAATGGTAAAAATATTAGATTGGCAGCAGACTTATCCACAGAGACCTGGCAGGCCAGTAAGAATTGGCATGATATATTCAGAGCACTAAACAAGAAAAACATGTAGCCAAGAATACTATATCCAGCTAGGCTATCATTGAAAATAGAGGGAGAGATAAAAAGCTTCCAGGACAAACAAAAACTGAAAGAATTTGCAAACACCAAACAGCTCTACAGAAGTATTGGAAGGGGTCCTCTAAGCAAAAAGAGAGCCTAAAAGTAGTAGATCAGAAAGGAACAGAGACAATATACAGTAATAGTCACCTTACAGACAATACAGTGGCATTAAATTCATATCTCTCAATAGTTACCCTGAATGTAAATGGGCTAAATGCCCCAATCAAAAGACACAGGTTATCAGAATGGATTAAAAAAAAAAATCAATATGCTGTCTACAAGAAACTCATTTTAGAACCGAAGACACCTCCAGATTTAAAGTGAGGGGGTGGAAAACAATTTAACATGCTAATGGACATCAGAAGAAAGCTGAGGTGGCAATCCTCATATCAGATCAATTAGATTTTAAGCCAAAGACTATAATAAGACACAAGGAAGGACACTATATCATACTCAAAGGGTCTGTCCAACATGAAGTTCTAACAATTTTAAATATCTATGCCCCTAACATGAAAGCAGCCAACTATATAAATCAATTAATAACAAAATCAAAGAAACACATTGACAATAATACAATAATAGTAGGGGACTTTAACACTCCCCTCACTGAAATGGACAGATCATCCAAGCAAAAGATAGCAACGAAATAAAGGCCATAAATGACACATTGGACCAGATGGACATCACAGATATATTCAGAGCATTCCACCCCAAAGCAACAGAATAAACATTCTTCTCTAGTGCACATGGTACATTTTCCAGAATAGATCACATCCTGGGTCATAAATCAGGTCTCGACTGGTATCAAAAGATTGGGATCATTCCCTGCATATTTTCAAACCACAATGCTCTGAAGCTAGAACTCAATCACAAGAGGAAATTTGGAAAGAACAAAATACATGGAGACTAACGGCATCCTTCTAAAGAATGAATGGGCTAACCAGGAAATTAAAGAGGAATCGAAAAATTAATGAAAACAAATGATAATGAAAACACAATGGTTCCAAATCTTTGGGACACAGAAAAGGCAGTCCTGAGAGGAAAATATATAGTGATACGAGCCTTTCTCAAAAAACAAGAAAGGGGGCGCCTGGGTGGCTCAGTGGGTTAAGCCGCTGCCTTCGGCTCAGGTCATGATCTCAGGGTCCTGGGATCGAGTCCCACATCGGGCTCTCTGCTCAGCAAGAAGCCTGCTTCCCTCTCTCTCTGCCTGCCTCTCCGTCTGCTTGTGATCTCTCTCTGTCAAATAAATTAAAAAAAAAAAAAAAAAAGAGGCCAGAGGGTCTTCTAAAAAAAAAAAAAAAAAAAAAGAAAAAAAAAAAAACAAAACAAGAAAGGTCTCAAATACACAACCAAACCCTAGACCAAAAGGAGCTGGAGAAAGAACGACAAAGAAACCCTAAACCCAACAGGAGAAGAGAAATAATAAAGATCAGAGCAGAAATCAATGAAATATAAGTCAAAAAAACAATGGAACAAATCAACAAAACTAGGAGCTTGTTCTTTGAAACAACTAATAAGATTGATAAACCCCTGGCCAGACTTACCACAAAGAAAAGAGAAAGGACCCAAATTAATAAAATCATGAATGAAAGAGGAGAGATCACAACCAACACCAAAGAAATACAATTGCAAGAACATACTATGAGCAACTGTACGCCAGCAAATTTGACAATCTGGAAGAAATGGATGCATTCCTAGAGACATATAAACTACCACAACTGAACCAGGAAGAAATAGAAAGCCTGAACAGGCCCATAACCAGTAAGGAGATTAAAGCAGTCATCAAAAATCGCCCAACAAAAAAGAGCCAAGGGCCAGAGGGCTTCCCAGGGGAATTCTACCAAACATTTAAAGAAGAATTAATTCCTATTCTCCTGAAACTGTTCCAAAAAATAGAAATGGGAGGAAAACTTCCAAACTTATTTTATGAGGCCAGCATCACCTTAATCCCAAAACCAGACAAATATCCCATCAAAAAAGAGAATTACAGACCAATATCCTTGATGAACACAGATGTGAAAATTCTCACCAAAATAATAGCCAATGGGATCCAACAATACATTAAAAGGATTATTCACCACGACCAAGTGGGATTTATTCCAGGGCGGCGAGGTTGGTTCAACATCCGCAAATCAGGGGCGCCTGGGTGGCTCAATGGATTAAGCCGCTGCCTTCGGCTCAGGTCATGATCTCAGGGTCCTGGGATCGAGCCCCGCATCGGGCTCTCTGCTCAGCAAGGAGCCTGCTTCCTCCTCTCTCTCTGCCTGCCTCTCTGCCTGCTTGTGATCTCTCTCTGTCAAATAAATAAAAATAAAATCTTTAAAAAAAAAAATCCACAAATCAATGTGATACAATACATTAATATAAGAAAGAACAAGAACCATATGATACTCTCAATAGATGCTGAAAAAGCATTTGACAAAGTACAGCATCCCTTCCTGATCAAAACTCTTCAAAGTGTAGGGAGAGAGGGCACATACCTCAATATTATCAAAGCCATCTATGAAAAACCCACCGCAAATATCATTCTCAATGGAGAAAAACTGAAAGCTTTTCTGCAAAGGTCAGGAACATGGAAGGGATGTCCATTATCACCACTGCTCTTCAACATAGTACTAGAAGTCCTAGCCTCAGCAATCAGACAACAAAAAGAAATTAAAGGCATCCAAATCGTCAAAGAAGAAGTCAAACTATCACTCTTTATAGGTGATATGATACTATATGTGGAAAACCCAAAAGACTCCACTCCAACACTGCTAGAACTTGTACAGGAATTCAGTAAAGTGTCAGGATAAAAAATCAATGCACAGAAATTAGTTGCATTTCTTTACATCAACAACAAGACAGAAGAAAGAGAAATTAAGGAGTCAATCCCATTTACAATTGCACCCAAAACCCTAAGATACCTAGGAATAAACCTAACCAAAGAGACAAAGAATCCATTCTCAGAAAACTATAAAGTACTCATGAAAGAAATTGAGGAAGACACAAAGAAATGGAAAAATGTTCCATGCTCCTGGATTGGAAGAACAAATATTGTGAAAATGTCTATGCTACCTAAAGCAATCTACACATTTAATGCAATCCCTATCAAAATCCCATCCATTTTTTCCAAAGAAATGGAACAAATAATCCTAAAATTTATATGGAATTAGAAAAGACCTCAAATAGCCAAAGGAATATTGAAAAAGAAAGCCAAAGTTGGTGGCATCACAATTGCGGACTTCAAGCTCTATTACAAAGCTGTCATCATCAAGACAGTATGGTCCTGGCACAAAAACAGACACATAGATCAATGGAACAGAATAGAGAGCCCAGAAATAGACCCTCAACTCTATGGTCAACTAACCTTTGACAAAGCAGGAAAGAATGTCCAATGGAAAAAAGACAGCCTCTTCAACAAATGGTGTTGGGAAAATTGGACAGCCTCATGCAGAAAAATGAAATTGGGCCATTTTTTTACACCAAACATGAAAATGGACTCAAAATGGATGAAGGACCTCAATGTGAGAAAGGAATCCATCAAAATCCTTGAGGAGAACACAGGCAGCAGCTTCTTTGACCTCAGCCGCAGCAACATCTTCCTAGGAACATCGCCAAAGGCAAGGGAAGCAAGGGCAAAAATGAACTATTGGGATTTCATCAAGATCAAAAGCTTTTGCACAGCAAAGGAAACTGTTAACAAAACCAAAAGACAACTGACAGAATGGGAGAAGATATTTGCAAATGACATATCAGATAAAGGGCTAGTGTCCAAAATCTATAAAGAACTTAGCAAACTCAACACCCAAAGAACAAATAATCCAATCTAGAAATGGGCAGAGGACATGAACAGACATTTCTGCAAAGAAGACCTCCAGATGGTCAACAGACACATGAAAAAATGCTCCACATCACTCGGCATCAGGGAAATACAAATCAAAACCACAATGAGATATCACCTCACACCAGTCAGAATGGCTAAAATTAACAAGTCAGGAAATGACAGATGCTGGTGAGGTTGTGGAGAAAGGGGAAGCCTCCTACACTGTTGGTGGGAATGCAAGCTGGTGCAACCACTGTGGAAAACAGCTTGGAGGTTCCTCAGAAAGTTGAAAATAGAGCTACCCTATGACCCAGCAATTGCACTACTGGGGTATTCACCCTAAAGATACAAACGTAGTGATCCGAAGGGGCATGCACACGTGAATGTTTATAGCAGCAATGTCCACAATAGCCAAACTATGGAAGGAACCTAGATGTCCATCAACAGATGAATGGATAAAGAAGAAGTGGTATATATATACAATGGAATACTATGCAGCCATCAAAAGAAATGAAATCTTGCCATTTGCGATGACGTGGATGGAACTGGAGGGTATTATGCTTATTGAAATAAGTCAATTGGAGAAAGACAACTATCATATGATCTCCCTGATATGAGGAAGTGGAGATGCAATGTGGGGGGCTTGGGGGGTAGGAAAATAATAAATGAAACAAGATGGGATCGGGAGGGAGACAAAACATAAGAGACTCTTAACCTCACAAAAGAAACTGAGGGTTGCCTGGGGAGGGGGGCAGGGAGAAGGGGGGTGGGGTTATGGACATTGGGGAGGGTATGTGCTATGGTGAGTGCTGTGAAGTGTGTAAACCTGGCTATTCATAGACCTGTACCCCTGGGGCTAATAATACATTATATGTTAATTTAAAAAAAAAGAAATTAGAAAATACTTTAAATAAAATCATTTTTGGAAAGAAGTCATAAAACCTAATTCAAATTGTCAGATAATCTAAATATAATTTATATTTGGTTGTGTGTGTGTATGTGAGCAATGATATACATATATTTGTTAATATTTCATAGAATCAAAATGTCAGGTTTAGAGAACACCACATAAATAAGTTGATACAACCACATACAGCATGTTTGCATTTCTACAACCTCTTGGCAAATAATATCTAAAGCAATAATGAACTTGGGCCCTAGGCATTCTCACTCAAAATGGAAAAATATTCTAGTGTTTTCTACAACACTTCTTAGCAAACTACATTTCAGGTATAGGTCTCAGGAATACAGGTGAAGAAACTCAGGAAATAAACATCTACTCTTCTCCCATACTACCACTCCTGTTTCCACCCTCACTGCAAGCCTCTTGGGAAGGATAGCTCAGAAGATGAAGAAGATGGTGGTGGTTGTGCTCAGTTTGAAAATACTAAATGAGGGGAGAAAATGTTCAGAACCATGGAAATTTAGAATGAGAAGAGACCTTGAAATAATAAAACTTCACAGATAATGAACTCTATACTACAGGGGAGGAAATAAGACTCAAAGAGATTAAGTGCCTACATCAATGTCACACATCTGGTCCATTTTAGAACGCTCATTTAAATTCATATAATTAGGAGTTTTTTCACTATATGAACCTCCATTCAGTTTCTGAGAATTGAAAATGGTATGAAAACCCATATGGGTGTCATGAAACATGATACAGTTTCTGTATACAGCAACTATTTATGCCTTTATCACCACTCATGTCACTTCTCATGAGTCAGCCTAGCACTACAAAAATTCCATAGGTCTGGAAGAAATAGGATTGTTGTCCCAGGTGTTCATCTGTCCTACTTTATCTCCTTTATTCTCCCCCTTATTTGGCCACTTACCCATGATCAAATACATTATTTTCCTACTGCCATCACTTTATTTCTTCAAAATTTCTTATTAGACTAATCGGTAATTCTCCCTCTTTTCACTTTTTATGTTTAACTTTTATTTTTATGCATAATTTTTTTATAATTTTCTTTACAAGTTTTATTCTTCTTAAAAGGCAGATGTTAGTTAGTACCAGGGAACTATGGAGTCTTCCTGGATGGCCTGGAAGAATAATACTTGGTGTCTAGGTTTTTGGTTCCAGTGATACCTGAGCAGAGGTAACTACACTCGGCTGTCCATATTTCTTGCATGTATTTGTCCTCAACAGGCTTTTGCCTGCTTATAGATTTACTTATAATGAGATTTCTTGGCTCTCTTAAGCCCCTAACAGCTAGTGATCATGGTGAAAAAAAGCCCCAGAAGAGAGTAACACAAATCTAAGAATAATCCCTTATAAATTCCTAATATCGTAGATTTATTGGCATCTTTGTGACTATAGTTTATCTCAAGGGAGAACAAAGTCTGTCCATGAAGCAAGCAAATTCAAGTCATAAAAGTATCCAAAAATCCACTTTCCAGATGGTTTGTATGAAATTGTGTTTCTTTCCTCTCCTGTATCATACACTCTAGAATCTATTCATATCCATGGAGTGAATATTTCATTTTCTACAAGCTTCTAGCAAGGTTTCCTGTGTCCATTTGTCAACTCCCATCAATAAGAATATCAGCATTTAAATGGAGTTTTAGCCTTTGCTCATTGTCGATGTTGTTTGTTTGGTTTTTTTTTTTTCCTCCCTTATGGCATTTCCTTCCTTTTTGGATAAATATGATGAAAATTCAAAGATGTGAAACCAATGAAAAAAGACTACCTCTGAGTCTGTGCTTCATTACATGGAGACAATATTATTAGTATATATATTAAATAAAGTAACAATAATTAGTTGTAGATACTATTAAAGATGTTTTAAAGCCCCTTTTAACAAGGCAAATACGCAAGAGTCCCCAGTGACAGGCAATGCTATAAATAGTAGAGGTTTTGCTAGCTTTTGGGTATTTTTTAAATTGTAGGCAATTGAAAATGCTTACACCCTCTCACTTTATTCATGTTTGGGGACGAAGCTCATTCTACTCTTAGTCGGTTACAATTTCATATGATACATTCTCTTTTATGAATCAGCCCTCAAATTCTCATACCTTGGACATCAGTTAAAATCAATTTCTCATTCATCAGTTAAGTTCTCCCTCTTTCTGTTTTCATGTAAAAGCAAAGGTGTCTTTCACATATTTCACTGTACTTGGGAACACAGTATACTTCAAAGTTTCCCATGTATACCTTTGTCATTGTTTCTCTATCATACTCAGAATCACTTCCAACATTCTGACCCCTCCCTTTTGTTTTATAGAGAAATAATAGGCTCTCTCAAATGTATCAATTCTCTATATAATACTAGGTGGCTAAAATTCTTGTTTCTATTTTCTTCAATTTTCTGCTACATTTCTTTTAAGGCTTAGCTTTCTTGGAAGCTTTAATTCGTCCATTTTTAATCCCTTTTGACATCATGTAATTATTCGTTCCCCTTGTAGGAAAAAACACCACACTCTTGTTGTTAAATATAAATTATTTTACTGCAGAACTTCTGTGAGCACTTCAAATTGACCTTCTGTGTTATATGTATGGCGTCAGCACTACACAATATGACCCCATGTAGTATTCTAATATTTTAAACACATATTCTCCACTAACTGCACCAGATAATCTTTTGGTTAACTTATCTATCTCTCTAAAGTTCCTGCTATCTTTATTGCAACGACCTTAAGGCTATATTCACTTCTGGCCAATTAAGCTGTAAATCAGAATTTATCACAAATAGTGGTGCAATTATAGGCTGCAATGAAATTGCTCAGCAAAGAGAGATATCTGTATACATTTAGGTTTTGTTTATTTGCCAAAGAACAGGCAAAATTAGAACAACTGTAGTTGGCTCTACTCCTTCACCATCTCAAAAAAAAAAAAATTCTATCTGGCATATTTACATTTCATTTGCTTTCTAAAAATATGTGTTTCATCCTATATTATTTCATATACCTTCTGGAAGATTGACTCAAAGATTAAATTTTATTAGGCATAAAAAGTAAACTCACAGTTATATTATGCAACTATATTTAGCCTTATAAAACGTAAAACTTTGCTTGCCAATGGTATTTAAAATTGTTGCACCTTCATTGATTGTACTGGCACTACCAAAAGTACCATTTTGAATGGCTATCTGCTTTCACATTTGAAGAATGAAACAGGCAATCTGTGTTGTTTGGTCATGAGATGTTCTCATTTACATTTTTAATCTGTGTGAGCTCTAGTCAACACAGGCAACAAAATGTCAACTCTCCACGAGAAGGCCAGAAACCTAAATGAATACAGGACAAATATGAAGAGGTTGAGCACATTTACATTTCTCTATATTCAGAGAATAAGGAAAAACAAAACAAAACCCGCAGCTGGGAGTGTGAACAAGTTGCAGCAGAAACAGAAGTATCAAATGCACTGTGTCTTCTAATATATATATATATATATATATATATATATATATATATATATATATAGTTTTTTTTTTTTTAAAGAGCTCCTGAAAGTCTATGATTCCATGAAACGTTGCTTAATAGCAGTGAACTTTAGTACATGCTGTCGTTTCAGCATATGATTCAAGAACATCTAAAAGCAATATATTTTTACTTTATATTTTATGGATTGTTTTATCACATGGAAGGACAGCCATTTCTTAGTATGGAGAATATCTGTGTATATATTTAATCTTTTGGATTGTTACAAATGTACTAAATTTGACTGATAAATAGATTTGAAGATTATCAGTTTAGAGTTAGATACTCATTAAAGAGTGCATTTAAGGCTAAAGTATTTTAAAATTAAATAGACATTTAAAAGTTTCAGTTATTTAAATTAATTAGGAACCTTTTATAAGTTAGGTATCAAGTAACTCATCATATAAGACACAATTCATTCACTTATAAGGATAACACTAAACTTAACGAGTATACTATGCAAATGTATTACAATTGGTGTATTATAAAATTGTACAATAGCCTAATAATAGCAAGTCCTTTAATTAGAAAAAAATGTGTTCTGCCATTTCTTCAAGAATTACTTTAAAGATATGATTTGGTTTTAGTAAATACTAATGTGTATTTGGGGGTCACTCAAAAATATAATTGATTATCTTTTTTTTTGTATTCCTCTTGATCACTTTTAAAACATGAAATATTCTTGAACTCCTGGATATTCTCCATTTAAAATAAATTTATTTTTATATATTGCATTCTAAGCCAATTTTTAATTTTTTTAGATCTTCTATACTTTATAGAAATATATAAAATCTCTGCTTAACCTGAAACATGAAATGCAAGTTCCTTTAGTTACTTCATAATTGCTCAAAAATAGGCATTTACTGGGTACTCTAAAGATTACATATAAAGAGGGCATATAAAGAGTCAATCTAAAAACTTACCCTTTAGAAAAGGAAAAGAGACCAATGCACCTATAACTGGAATGAAATGTAAAAAGTAAAGAGTAACACTATAGTCTGTGTAAATTCCCAAAGGAGGGCTCTGACAAGAGATGGTTTGCACTGTGGTGTGGGGGAAAGACAGGAGAGTAAAGAAGGAATCTAGGAAGAGATTTCTGAGCTGAGTTTTAATAAAGAAGACTTTGATACACAGAGTTAAGATGGTTCAGACAGATTTCTGCAATGTTTTTATTATTCAAGATGGTAGGGGCATGGCTCAGTGAATGGTCCGGTGTCATAAGAAAGGACTGTGTATGTACGGAAGCCATGGGAGAAAAGGAGGACAGAAATTAGGCCAAAGAGTGAAGATTAGCAAGAACCGTGAGATTTACCTGTTGATTTTGGGAGACCTGAGGATTTTGAATGGATAAATATAATTATAATTTTAGAACTTCAGAAACTATAACTTTAGAAACTTTAAATTGGTCTAAATTTTTAGTATTGACTAGAACAGGCTAAAGGGTCTTTTGGTAACACATGGCCTAGTAGTTAAGAAGCCATGAAAGTCAACTTTGGGGCATATTAGTGAAATTTTAAAGAGGGGATATATCTAAAAGTTATGACAGCATTAACATCAGAAGAATGTGAATTTTTGAGAATATACAAAATACCATAGATAAGAAGAGGAGTCCCAAGATAATAATCTTGAGGAAACTTTCAGGGAAAACAGAAAAGAGTCAATGAAGAAGAGAAGTTGTGTGAATTTTTTATAAGCCGGTTCATAGCCTCCCTCACCTTCATGAACATTCTTAACCACTATCATTAATAGAGAATTCATTTTGTGGTAAGTAAAATATAAAAGTGCTAAGATAGGAAACAGACTGCCTAATTTCAAATCCACAATCAGCCATGGAATTCACTGAAACTCTCTGAGCCTCTGTTTCCTCATCAGTAAAATAAGGACAATTATACCTTCACAAAGTCGTTTATGTTACCTTTTACCTTCAGAGTTCCAAAGATATATACTAACTTTAACACTTTTGTGTGATTAAATGTTGTATAACCTCTATATTTAGCTTGGTATCTGCAATCTTCTACCTGTGTCAAGAATATGCTCCAGTTACTTCCTATTCATAGGGCTCTAGACTAAAGATTAAATCAACCTAGTAACTCCTTGCAAAATAGAGCACTAATTTGTTCAGTCATCCATCTGTTCAATTACACTATATTTACTGAGAACAATAATGTGTTGAAGAAGAACCAGAAGAGCTAAGATCTCTACTCACAAATTTTAGATCTTAGTTAGAGGAGAAAAAGCAATAAGCAAACAGACTGCCCCAAAAATAAAGAATGAAAAAGTCAGATGAGTGGTGATAGTGATGATCAAAGCAGTAGCCATCACTGTGGCCAGGAAAATCTCAGATATGAAGGAAGAGCAAGAGCCAGCCCTCCATGGGAAGAATGTCCCAGGAAGATCATTGATGATTAGCTCCTTCATTCATACCTCAGTCATCTTAATTACATGGTGTGTCCCAAGTAATGTGTTTCTAAAACACTAATCATAATCAAGCTCTTTACCCACTTTTTGTCTGTTTTCTCATCTTAAAATTGGTCTAACTCAGTACATGCCTCTTAAGATTGCTGTAGGATTAAGAGTTAACATACATAAACTGCATGGCATGTCATGATTTTGATGTATTTATTAATGCCTTTGAAGTCTGTATATGATTTCTTTACACACATAGTGCTTATAAATTCACATATATTTACATATATGAACATTTGAATATCTACATATGTGCATATTTTCATATCTACAAATAAGCATATAAGGATAACCGTAGGAAGTTTTGAGCTGATGGGATAATACAGATTTAGAGATTTCCAATGTGACCACAGAGAAGAAATGTAGGAACTCATAAGACTACCTCTGCCACAGTACCTGCATATTTGCATATATGTAGATATATGTATCTATATACACACACAAATAGGTGTGTGTGTGTGTAAACAAATATATATATATATACATACATACATATATATATATAGTTAAAAGACACAAGGTTATCTTTATTTTAATGCCATTCTTGTTTGTTTTCCAAGATTTTATTGAGAATTTAAAAAATGGCAATGTTGCAGGTAGTGTTATAATTGCATACAAAACAGAGTATGCCCGCATTAGGATGCTACATTAACAAAAAAAAAAAAATCCTAAAAAATTCAGTAACTAATGAGATAAGGTTGATTTCTCACACACAAAAAGTCTGCAGTAGATCAGGCAGTCCTCCACATTGGTAGCTAAATCACTAGAAACAAGGGCTTCCAAAGCCACCCCAACAAATGAAAAGAAGTCTTGGGAATAATGGCAAGTAAAAAGGACAGACTGTAAAAGGGCTGGTCTCATACCCTCGTCAGAACACAGTCACATGTCCCAACTTACCTGCAAGGGGGATGGGATGATACAGATTTAGATATTTCCAATGTGTCCAGGAAGAGGAAATGTAGGAACTCATAAGATTGCCTCTAGCACAGTATCTAGCAGAGTATCCTGGATATTTTAATCCATACAGTAAAAATTTATAGTTGTCACAATGGAACATAATACTTCCATAACATTTGCTTTAACAGACAAAATAACGACCCATAAATCTGACATATTTGGATTCAGCTCTATCTCTCTAGATTATAGAGCAAAAATATATTATTTATTTGGTACAAAGCTTCTTCTCAACACCAATTTCTCCTTATTTCTATTATTGTTCAGATAGATTAAAAGAAAGTATGCATTATATGCATTATAAACTATAATAACTGCAACAATATAAAAACGTTATTACTGCCATTCAATATGTAATATTTGTAAAATATATTTATATACAAGCACACACACATGTACATACACACACTAACATACATTATTTTATAGTAACTCCTAAATTAGAAGCTGCTATTTAACTTATTTTGAATACTTTCACAAATCTCCAACCAGATAGTAAAATCTTTCAGGGTATACGGAGTCATAAGAGATTGGGAATGCTAAACACATGGTCAGCTCTCAATAAATATTTGTTGAATGAGTAAACAGCGTTAGCTGGTAGAGGTTTCATGCCAGGCTGAGGAATTTGGCTTTTATCCTATAAGGGTAACCACAGGATGTTTTTGAGCTGAGAAACAGCATGATGAAAACAGTAATTTAGAAATGTTACTATGTCACTGGATACAGAAATGATGAGAGAGGAAAGGCTGGAGAGGAAACTAATCAAGAAACTATTGCAGTAATTCAATATATGAGTTTGGGCTTACCTAGTGGCAATAGAAAGAGAAATAAGGAACAAATGCTAGAAACATTTTAAATAAAATTTGGTGAATTATTGAATGGTGAATTATTGACCATACAGGAGGGAGAGAAAAACATTATTTCAAGATACTGAACTTAGGAGCAAGGAAGAAAGTAACACTGTTGATGGAGAAAAGGCCACTTAAATGGGATGGTTTGAAGGGATCACACACACTTGTTTGTCGATTTCAGAGGTGCCTTATAACTGCCAGTCATTCTTCTACATGATAGTTGTGTGAAAGAGTGCATGCACATTAGTCATGTTGAATTAGAATTATTTTACTGTAAGATACTCTCATTTAAAGAATATTAAATTTCATTTTGGGGGCTGGAATAACATTTTAAACATTAATTTAGGTGATGGGGGTAAACAAAATGCTATCAATACAATGCTACAAAACAGCTTCATTCAAGTAAATAAGTATCATTTCCACTTCTAAATAACAAGTGATTAAGTTAGAAGGGAAATTTTTCAAAGGATATATTGTGAAATATGCCACATAGATTTTGTTGTAATTAACCCTAAGCAAAACCACTGTGTGGTTAAAATTGTCCATAAGTCCTTGATTTTATTTATAGGAATAACATTTAGCCTGTGCTAACTCATAAATTAAGTAATGGAATTTTGTTTATCAAATTGCTTTGTTTTGAACTAAATTCAATATAGGAAATCTGTCATCCAATAAAATATCTCAATTCAATTTTCAGTCAAATAAGTGAGTTCCCACCACATATAGAGAAATTCATGGCCTAAACAGTTCTTTGTTGCTTTAAAAACTATTAAATGTGTCTACAAGAACTACTATGGAGCCTATCCTTCCTTCCTCATAAAATATGAAGAGAGAGGAAAGATGTGTAAAAAGAAAACAGCATGTCTATGATTCAGGCTTGCCCTGCACTAATCTTCTTTCTGGAGGAAATTCCTTTAGTTCAGGCCAAAATACCTTTATTTCCAGTGATACAAACTGGAAATTCCTATAGTTCTATTTGAAGGCTTACTATTTTCTCAGTATTTTCTATTTATACAGAGTACCTATTATCTAATAAAAGAGGTGATTATAAGGGAAACCAAATGTCAGTTTATGTGCTTTTTCCACTCAAGACTAGGGATACAAGGAGAAAGATACACAAATTTGTCAAACATCTATTTCACAAGTACTTTGCATGGAAGATCAGACTGAGTCCTCACTAACTTTATGAAGTTAGTCCTAATTTTATTTTCTCCATTTTACAGAAGAAGGAACTGAGGTTTTAAAATTAAAGTCATGTAACTTCTTTAGGGGTACCTGGCTGGCTTAGTCAGCTAAGTGACAGACTCTTGATTTTGGTTCAGGTCATGATCTTGGCATCAGGAGATCAAACCCAGTGTCAGGCTCTATGCTTAGTGCGAGTCAGCTTGTCCTTCACCCTCTGCTCCTCTCCCTGTTCATTCTCTCTCTCTCTCTCTCTCTCAAATAAATAAAATCTTTAAAAATGAAGCCATATAACTTCTTACCAAATCAAAATTACTCTTGTTTTAAGATATACTATTATTTTATAATCAAAATAATAAAGGAGAAAGAGAGAAAAAAAATCGTTAATTAGAAGACACCATTTTTTACCCAAAGGATACCAAAATACTGAATCAAAGGGGCACATACACCCTTATGTTTATAGCAGCATTATCAACAATAGCCAAACTATGGAAAGAGCCCAAATGTCCATCGACTGATGAATGGATAAAGAAGATGTGGTATATAAATACAATGGAATGTTAGCCATCAAAAAGAATGAAATCTTGCCATTTGCAATGACATTGATGGAGCTAGAGTATATTATGCTAAATGAAATAAATCTGTCAGAGAAAGACAAATACCATATGATTTCACTCATATGTGGAATTTAGCAAACAAAGAGATAAACACAGGAAAAGGAGGCCAAAAAAGGAGAAGGAGGCAAACTGTAAGAGACCCTTAACTATAGAGAACAAACTGAGGGTTGAGGGAAGGGATGTGGGAGGGGGATGGATATTAAGGAGGGCACTTGTTGTGATCAGTTCTGAGTGTTATATGTAAATAATGAATAGCTAAATTCTATACCTGAAAACCAAATTTACCATATGCATTAACCAAATGGAATTTGAGTAAAAACTTCAAATGGGAAAAAAAAAAGACACAGTTAAAGAAGCATAACTACCTCAGAAAAAATAAAAGGTGATCACATGTGAGAGTGATATCAGCAAGATAGAAGACTAAGAAGCAGTTTCCCTTCCTCAAAAAAAGACACCAAATTTACAATAATTATAGACTTGGATACCTCATAATAACTTTAGAGGCCAGCTAAGAAAATACAGCACCCATGTTATTATAAAACCAACTTGGGATAAGAGCAAAAGGATAAGAAAATTCAAAGCATTTGGCATGCCTCTTGGGCTCCTTTCTCTATGTGGCATAGTGTAAAGCAACTGGGAAGAAATCTCTCACACCCAGATTCCTCCCTCAAAATGGTAGCAAAAGAATGACCAATGCTCTGGCTTGTTTGGGGGCTGCCCAAGAGAAAGGTGTCTATCTTGCTTAACTCAAAATGTTTACAGAATTATTGCCAGGAGCCTCACAGCCCACTGCACCTTGTTTTATACATAAATATTATAGGCTTTTGTTATTTTATTGTTACAATGTGTTTTTTTTAATGATTACAACATTAAGTTTCTTTTATTACTCATTTTACTTCCTCAAGGTTGTTTGTTTCATTATTCACCTAAGGCCTATTTGGCCAAGTCCTGTCTGTCTTGAGTAGAGATAAGTAACAGAAATCTGAGGACTTTACCCCAACAATCCCAGCCTGATGGTCCCCACACCAGGCCCAGAATGAAGGAAAACTGGGAAATTAGCTTCATCTTCATGACATCACCATCTTAGGCCAATCACAAATGCTTCTTTTCTACCATAATAAGAATTAGACACATTGAGTTAATATGAAGGCTGGGCTTCTCATCTGATCCTGAAAGCTTCACAAGGCTTTCTTTTCAACCAAGAATAAATGTGTTTGGCCAAATTATCTTTCAGAGATGAAGGAGAAATTAAATCGTTCCCAAATAAACAAAAGCAAAGGGAGTTCATTACCACTACACTTGCTCTACAAAAAATACCCAAGTAGTCCTTTGAGTTGAAATGAAAGGACGGTAGACAGCAACACAAAGCCATATGAAGATATAAGATTCCCCAGTAGAGGGAAATACATAAACAAATATAATAACTAGTATGATTACAATTTCAGTGCACAGAATTTAAATAATAAAATCATTTTTAAAAAACGATAAATCTACATGAACAGGCATACAATATATAAAGGTGTTATTTGTGATATAAATAAAATTAAGTGGGGGAGAGTAGAACTGTAAAACAGTGGAGTTTTGTATGTAAATGAAGTTAAATTGTTATCAGTTTAAAATAGAATGCTATAACTTTAAGATTTGTATGCATTTGCAATGTTTACCACAAAGAAAATATTTATTGAACATACACAGAAGGGAATGAGAAGGAAATGAAAACATCACTACCCCCCCCACAAAAAAAGTCAATGAAACACAAAGGAAAACAGTAAGGAGGGACAAAAAGCTGCAAGATGTACAGGAACAATGAACAAAATGGCAATAAGAAGTTGATCTCTACCAATAATTACTTTATATGTAAATGGATTAAACTTCATAATTAAAAGAAATGGACTGACTGAATTGGTAAAACAAAACAGCAAAACACAATTATATGCTGGCACAAGAGACAAATTTTAGATCCAAAAACACACATAGACTAAAAGTGAAAGGGTAGAAAAAGATATCCCATACAAATGATAACCAAAAGGGAGGAGGGAGTTGCTATACTAATATCAGACAACACAGACTTTACCACAAAAAATGTTACAAAAGACAAAGAACAGCATTATATAATGATAAAAGGAGCAAGTCTCCAAGAAGATATAACAATTATAGATATTTGAATGCCAAACCTCAGAGCTCCAAAGTATAGGAATCAAACTCGGACAGAATTGAATGGGGAAAGACACCAATATAAGAATAGTAGAAGCCAGTAATACCCCTATTTTAATAATGCATAGAACAAGTCGATAGTTCAGTAAGGAAATAGATAACTTAAAAAACACTATATATCAGTTGGTCCTAAGAGACATATACAGAACATACTATTCAACAAAACCAGAATATAAAATCTTCTTAGTAAACATGGAACTTTTTGAGGATAAACCACATATTAGGCCTTAAGTCTTAACCAATTCTGGAAAAAAATAAATCAAAGTATCTCCTCTGATCACAGTGAAAAGAAAAACAAAATCACTAGCACAGAAAAAACTGGGTGAAGGAAAAATTAAGAAATTACAAAAATACAGAAATTACAAAATGCCTTGAGACAAACAACTATAAAGTCACAAAATACCAAAACTATGAGATGCAGCAAAAGCAGTGCTAAGAAGGAAGTTTATAGCTATAATTGTATACATCAAAAAAGAAAATAAAATATAATAAATCAACAACCTAACATTACATACCAAGAAATTACAGAAAGAAAAAAAAAGTTAAACCCAAAGCTAGTAGAAAGAAGGAAATAATAAAGATTAGAGATAAGCAAAGAGGAAAATAGAAAAAAAAAAAAAAAAACTTGTTTTCATTTTAAAAAAATCAATTAACTGGGACACCTGGGTGGCTCAGTGGGTTAAAGCATCTGCCTTCAGCTCAGGTCATGATCCCAGGGTCCTCTCTGCTCAGCGGGGAGCCTGCTTCCCTTCCTTTCTCTCTGCCTGCCTCTCGGCCTACTTGTGATCTCTGTCTGTCAAATAAATAAATAAAAATCTTTTTAAAAAAATAAATTAAAAAAATTAAAAATCAATTAACTGACACAGTCTTAGCTAGATCAACAACAACAAAACAAAAGACAAACAACTAAAATAAAAAATAAAAGAGGGGACATTACATATAATGTAACAGAAATAAAAATGATTATGATTGTTCAATCATAAACCAACAAGTTGGATAACCTAAAAGAAATGAATAGATTCCTTGAAGCACATACAAGACTGATTCATGAACAAATAGAAAATCTGAACAAAACAATAATAAGTAAGGAGAGTGAATCAATAATCAAAAAACACACAACAAAGAAAAGCCCAGGATGAGATGGCTTCAATTGAGGATTTTACATTTGAACATTTAAAAGCATTAAAGACTTAACAATAATTATATTAGTCCTCCAAAAAGGCAAAGAGGAGAAAAAACTTCAAAGCTTACCCTGTGAGAACAGCACTACCTTGATACAAGATCCAGACAAAAACACAAGAATACTCCAAACTAGTGTCTCAGATCAACATTGAAGAAAAAATACTCAAATACTAGCAAATCAAATTCAATAATACATAAAAAATTAAATGTATATAAATGCATACAAACACAAATACAGTGAACAAGTGGGATTTATTCATAGAATGTAAAGATGGTTCAACATACAAAAATCAATAGATGTAATATGTCACATAAACAAAATGGACCAAATCCATATGATCATTTTTATTAATTCAGCAAAAGCATCTGACAAGACTGAATACATTTTCATGATAAAAACAAAACAGAAAAAAAACACAAAAACCAAAACCAAAACAAACAAAAAAACTAGGAGTAGAAGAAAATTACCTCAACATAATAAAAGTACATTTGTGAAAAGTCTATAACTAGTATCATACTAAATGGTGAAAGATTGAAAGTATTTCCTTTAAGATCAGAAACAAGACAAAGATACCATTCTCACCATTTCTATTTGACATATTACTGGAATTTTAGCCAGAGAATTTGGTCAAGAAATGTAAATAAAAGTCATACAATATTGGAAGAAAGATGTAAAATGATCTCTATTCACAGATAATAAAATCATATATACAGACACTTGTAAAGATTATACACACACACACACACACACACACACACACACACATATTAGAACAAATAAATGAATTCAGTAAAGTTGCAGGATACAAAATCAATATGAAAAATCAGTTGAATTTCTATACACCAACAGCAAACTATCAGAAAGAAATTAAGAAACAATCTCATGTACAACTGCATCAAAAAGAATAAAATGTCTAAGAATAAATTTAACCAGAAAAGTAAAAATCTGTATACTGAAAACCAGGACATTGAAAGAAACGGAAAAAGGCACAATAAATGGAAAAATATTCTGTGTTCATGGTTTGGAAAACTAATGCTATTAAAAGTCTATATAACCCAGGGCGCCTGGGTGGCTCAGTGGGTATAGCCTCTGCCTTTGGCTCGGGTCATGATCTCAGGGTCCTGGGTTCAAGCCCTGAATAGGGCTCTCTGCTCGGTGGGGAGCCTGCTCCCTCCTCTCTCTCTCTCTGCCTGCCTCTCTGTCTACTGGTGATCTCTCTCTCTGTCAAATAAATGAATAAAATCTTTAAAAAAAAATGCTGTAGGAAGGTGCTTTCTTTAAAAAAAAAAAAAGTATATATAACCCAAAGCCATCTATGATTTTAATCCAATCCTTTTCAAAATTTCAAAGGCATTTTTCACAAAAATAGGTAAGACCAATTCTATAATTTGTATGGAACCACAAAAGACCCCAGATAGCCAAAGCAATCTTAAGAAGAACAAAGCTGAAGACATAACACTGCTTTATTTCAAACTACACTGCAAAGATACAGTAATAAAAACAGTATTGTATTGGCATAAAGACACATAAATCAGTGGAATAGAGAGCCTAGAAATAAACTCACACATTATGATGAATTAATTTAAAACAAAGGAACAAAAGATACCCAATGGAGAAAGTATAGTCTCTTCAATAAATTGTACCAGGCAAACAAAATAGTCATACGCAAAAGGAGGGAACTGGACCCCTCACTTATTCCATACACAAAAATCAGTGAACATGAACTTGAAAAGTTACTGAACATCACTAATCATCAGAAAAATGTGAATAAAAACCACAATGAATGATATCATCTCAGACCAGTCATAATGACTGTCATTAAAAAAGACAAGAGATAAGTATTGGTGAGGATGTGGAGAAAAGTAATTCCTTGTTCATTGTTGATGGGAGTGTAAATTGGTGCGGCCACTATGGAAAACAGTATGTGGTTCCTCCAAACATTAACAATAAAACTACCATATGATCCAGTAACCCCACTTCTAAATATATTCTCAAGGGAAATGAAAACAGAATATCAAATAGCTATCTGGACTTCCATGTTCATTGCAACATTATTCACAGTAGCCAAGATATGGAAACAACCAAAGCAACCATCAACAGATAAAGATGATGTGGTACAGTATGGTGACGGGTGACAGCTGTACTTGTGGTAAGCATAGCATAACACATGGAGAAGTTGACTCATTACATTGTATACCTAAAACTAATCTATGTCAACTATACTCAAATTTTTAAAAATTACAAATAAAATAGGGGCATTGTGAGTGGGGCAGTGGGTTAAGTGCCCAACTCTTGGTTTCATCTCAGGTTGTGATCTCAGGGTCATGAGATCAAGCCCCATGTTGGGCTCCGTAATCAGCATGGAGTCTTCTTGAGATTCTCTCTCCCTTTCCCTCTACCCCTCCTGTTCTTTCCCTCTCAAATAAATAATTCTTTACACACACACACACACACACACACACACACACACACACACACACACACAAAGAATATCATTCAGTCATGAGAAAGAAGGAAATCCTTCCATTCGCAACAACATGGACAGACCTTGAGGGCATTATGGTAGGTGAAATAAGCTACACAGAGTGAGAAATGCCAGATGGTATCACTTACATATGGAAACTAAACAAACAAACTCCCCAAAACAGAGTAGAAGAGAGGTTTCTGAGGGCTGAGGGGAGGGGAAATAGGGAGGTGTTGGTAAATATGTATCAACTTCCAGCTATAAGATAAATAATGTCTGAAGTTCTAACATAAAACATGGTAACTATAGTTAATAACAACATATTATATAATGGAAAATTGCTAAGAGGGTAGAACCTAAATGTTCCTACCAAAAAAACAAAACAAAACAAAACAAACAAACAAAAAAAGATAAATATGTGATGTGAGGAATATGTTAATTACCTAGATGGTGTTAATTCTTTCATAATGTACATGTTTATCAAATCATCACAATGTATACTTCCACTTTCGTCAATCATACCTCAAAAAAACTGAAATTTATGTTGTATTAGTTTCCTATGGCTGCTGAAACAAATTATCACAAATTAGGTGGTTAAAAACAATGCAAATTTAGGGAGCCTGCTTCCTCCTCTCTCTCTCTCTCTGCCTGCCTCTCTGACTACTTGTGATCTCTCTGTTGGTGAAATAAATAAATAAAATCTTTAAAAAAAATGCAAATTTATTCTTTTACAGTTTCAGAAGTCTGAAACTGGGCCAAAACTTAGGTGTCGGCATTTTTTTTGAGGGGGGGTGGGGATTTTTTTTAGCCACGTTCTTCACCTCATGGCCCCTTCCTCCACTGTCAAAGCCCACAGTTTAGCATTTCAAATCTTCTTTCTGCTGAGGTTGTCACATTGCCTTCTGTCTTCTGTAATAGAATCTCCTTCTGCTTTCCTCTTATGAGGACAACTGCGATTGAATTTAGGGACCATAAGGAAAATAATGAAGGACAATTTATTTCAAGATTCTTAATCAAGTAAGCAAAGTCTCTTTTGTTGTATAATGTAAGATTCACGGGATGCAGGGATAGGACCTGGATATATTTGGGTACTATTATTTTCCTACCACAGGTGTGTTTCTATATATTTTGAGATTAATCTTAACAAATTCTAATGTATTTATAGTGCTTTGAAAACCATGTACTTTGCTTTGGGATAGAAGGTGCCTTTTTTTTTTTTAATCCAGTTTACTACAAGAATAAGCAAAATATTTGGGAAGACAAAACTTTCCTTGTCTGAAGATCATTCGAGGTTTCCCTTTCTCTCCAGAATCTCTGCATGCTAAGTTCTCTGAAAAGACTAAGAAAAATAAACTCAACATCTATCATCAGTGGTTGTCAGAGTATGTAGACAGTTAATGAGGGTGTTCAAGATCAATATTTATCTGATCATCTAACATGTTCCCCCATAATATCACCATGCTTAACATTAAATTAAAATCAGAAAAATGGACCATACTGGTTGTCTACCAGCAGCCCTTGGTTACACAGTGATTACTAGTTGAAAATCACAGGTTTATTTTTTTAAAAGATTCTATTTATTTGAGAAAGAGAGAGAGCATGCATGACCAAGGGGAGGGCCAGAGAGAGAGGGAGAAGCAGGATCCCAGCTGAGCCCTGGGCTCAACATGAGGCTCAATTCCAGGACCCCAAGATCATGACCTGAGCTGAAGTCAGACGCTTAACTGACTGAGCCACCCAGATGCCCCACAGGCTTATTTCTAAAAAGTGTCTAAGATCTGTAGCTACCTGCAGGAGGCAATTAGCTTTTTTTTTTTTTTTCCCCTGAGACCAGGATGCATGATTATAAAAACACATCACAACTTCATTCCTATGAAGCTTTAAGACACATCTGATTCCTTTACAGTGTTTCCAATTTTCATTGTTTAATTAAAACAATTACAGAGAAGGCCACTTGGAGGGCATAGCAAAAGGGACCACAGATGACTTTGGAGTCATTCATTTGGCCCAGTGGTGCTATTCTTGCAATGATCAGTGGGATTTCTGTTGTCAGCAAACGTCCAGCCCATTGTTTTTGCATTCCTGTCTTCAGAGGGCAGCTGTTTCTCTATGAGCTCTCATGGAGCTTCAGTGCAACACAGCACTTTATCCCAGGGCTCAACTGTCTCTACTAACAGCATTTTCTTCCACAATGTGGCTCCCTGATGGGTCTCCTTGTGTTTCATTTTTACTTTGTATGAAATGTACTGCAAATAGCTGTTTATGCTCTGTCTATTTTATGGTGTCATGCCTTCTCTTTGGTGTATTAAGGGCCTGAAATTCTTCTATTAGCTGTTTTTTACTTATATTAGTTTCCTGCCACTCTTGTGTCTTTGAGCTATGTAATCTCCAAATAGGTAGCAAGCTAAATTATCTGACACTTTTCTTTCTGTCAATTTGCTTTAAAATGTGCCTTAGCAGTTTTTAGTAGGCATATATTATCATTAAGATAACATATCACTAACTACTAAATATTCTTTCATGTCCACATAAACTATAAATAGATATACAAATGAGCCTTTAAAAAAAGTGAGGAAGAACAAGTTCAATGTCTAAAAAAAAATGGGTCAGAACTAAACAAGGTACTATAGGTAAAGAAGACTTTTAATAAACATGGAAAATAATGATCCTAGAATTTCTTATTTGTAGGATAGGAATAATAACATCTATCTCAGATAAAATATTTGTCAAGTATCAGCAATTTGTTTGGCAAATACCAAGTGTCAATAAGTTAATGATATTGTATATCAAATCATACCATATCTTATAAATATGTAGCTATTCGTTTAACATAAATCTTTTGACGACTACTATGTGTTAGACCTATGTGTTGAGTGCCTACTAAGTGTTTGTACTGTGCTCATGGGGCATACTAATTTCAACTCACTGCCAAAGAAATGAACCACAGACTTTTATTAAGCATGTAGAACCTCTTTTAGAGCAAGCTATTAAAAAGGATTATTATATGCATCTTGAATGCAGAGATCATGTCTCTGCACTAAATAAATTCTGTCCTTCAATTACCACTGTTTATGGCAATTTAAGAGATTCTGTCTCTCCTGGCCTTTCTGGAACAGCCAAATATTGTTCCTCAACAAATTTCATTACATTTTTTAAGATTCTATAAGCATATGCTTCATATACAAGTTACTTTGATCACTCAAACATTTAGAAATGCTATGCAAATTTATGTTTTCACAGAGAACCATTAAAATGTCTATAGAGACAGTCCCGTATTCTGGAAGGGCTAATTCTGCCATTCTCTTCAAATGAATCTAAATAACTTTTACAGGCTGCCACTTTGATTGTTTCAATGACTCCCAAATACCTACATATATGTGATTTTGAATTATGCCCATCAATGATCTTCCTTCTTTTTCCGCCCGCAAAAAGCACAGTAAGTGACTTCTATTGATCTTTGCCAAAGAATAAAATAGTGATCTAAAGAGGTTCTTGACAGTTAGCGCAGTTGTAATATATTGGCCCCTTCATCATGTGTCTTGTAAATTTTGGAGCCTAAGGAACTCGAGATAATTTTTTTGTGTGTCCATAAAACTAAGAGCTTGATGTAGGGTTGAAAGGGTCATTATATAATTAAGGGTTTACAAAGAGCCACATAATAGACCCACTGCATTCAAAACATTTTATAAAAGTTCCTTAGTACTTTATTCTCACCATAACCAGTGTTTTATAACTTTAAATGATTTAAATGGTGTAATGTAGGTTCTAAAATGGGTAGAATTCCATTGATATAATTTTCTTTGTTGATAGATACAACATGGCTTATCAAATTTGGTTAAGGTCATTTCAAAAATCAAGTCAAATGACTCAGCCAAGTGTTTTAACTCATGGAAGTTAAGCAAATCTTAAATAAGGCTAATGTAATAGAGGGAACAAAGTAAGGTTGTTAGGAGCTCAGATTTGGCTTCATTTGGCCTGGGTTCAGTGTCTAGGCCTGCCGTTGTTAACTCTGCGTCCCTGGGAAAGTCACTGAATCATTCCATACCTCCAGGTTTAATCTGCAAAATTGAGATAATCGGCTCTTACAACATGTTCATGGGAACTATTAATCTGAGGCTTATGAAAGGCTTAGAAAAGAACATGACTTTGAGAGCTTGTTTGGAGGTTCTAGCAGGGGAGCGCAGCTACTCGTATACCCTTGACCAAAGAACAGTCCTCTCCTCTATCAGGGAAGGTCGTCCTCTTCGACTGAGCGCGCAGCTTCGGGAGGGACACACATGGAGCGGTGAGGGAGGAAGGGGACACCCGCCTAGCCAGCCAGATCAGCCGAATCAACCCTGGCGATCAATGGGATGACAGATGTCACAGCCAGAATAAATGAAACAAGATGGGATTGGGAGGGAGACAAACCATAAGTGACTCTTAATCTCACAAAACAAACTGAGGGTTGGTGGGGGGAGGGGGTTGGGAGAGGGGGGTGGGGTTATGGATATTGGGGAGGGTATGTGCTACGGTGAGTGCTGTGAAGTGTGTAAACCTGGCGATTCGCAGACCTGTACCCCTGGGGATAAAAATATATGTTTATAAAGCTGTAAAAAAAAAAAAAGAAAAAGAAAAAAGAAAGGATGAATACCCAAGTTTTGTAGCAACATGGACGGGACTGGAAGAGATTATGCTGAGTGAAATAAGTCAAGCAGAGAGAGTCAATTATCATATGGTTTCACTTATTTGTGGAGCATAACAAATAGCATGGAGGACAAGGGGAGATGCAGAGGAGAAGGGAGTTGAGGGAAATTGGAAGGGGAGGTGAACCATGAGAGACTATGGACTCTGAAAAACGATCTGAGAATTTTGAAGGGGTGGGGGGTGGGAGGTTGGGGGCACCAGGTGGTGGGTATTGTAGAGGGCACGGATTGCATGGAGCACTGGGTGTGGTGCAAAAATAATGAATACTGTTATGCTGAAAAAATAAAAAATTAAAAAAAAAAAAAGAACATGACACATAGTATTCAATAAACTACAACTCTTAGTATTAGAACTACAGATAAAACAGGTCTGCATCCCAAATCCATGTCATGTAACAGAAATTCCTATGGCACAATCATGTAATAACTAATGTGAAAATATAGACGTCATCCGAAGAGATCATTACCCCTACTTACACAGTGTTTATTCTAGTAAATCCATATTTTCCTATGACTTATCAGAATAAAGTCCCAATTCAGTCATTACACTTCCTACTTTTTGCCATAACTAAAGTATGAATTTTTGTGAAGAGAACATCATATTAGTCTTTTAATATTTTACCCTACCAACTTTTGAATTTGATTTTTCTCTTTCTCTGGAATTAGAGGTTAGAAAGTCCTGAAGGCAAGAGTAGCATACGAGCACTCTTGCTCTTCTCATTCAGGAGGATGAGAGATTTTCTTTTCTATTTCATGGACCCACACAATTTAATTTACACAATCGCACTGGGAGGGATTTGATATGTGTGGATTTTAATACAGATATGAGTACCAACAAATTATTACACGCTGAATCATCATTTGGAAAGAAGGAAAAGAGAAGCTAAAATGTTGGAATATGTGAAATTTTTCCTTTTGTCATTTTCCCTGACAGAACACTGTAGTTCATCCATGGAAATACTTTTTCAATGAATGGGGTAACAACATCTTTGATATTTGAGGAAAGAAATGAATGTTAACTTCCAAGCCCTCTGGAAACTGTATTCGTTCCTTCTCAGGAATAAAAGGGGAAAAAATCTAATCTAAAAACAGTTTTTTGCAAGAGAAAAAAATCTGTCAGGCTGCACTAAAATCTATTTGCCACTGAATTTTGAACATATTCTTAAAATTTATTAGGACATAATGTATTTTCATTTTTCAATGTTAAGTTAAATATTATATTGAGTAATGCCTTTACCAATTCAGTTATGGATTCCACCGGCGATAATCCTCCTTTGTATGTTTTAGTAACTCTAAATCTGCTCTATTTCTTCTAGGAATTATTTTCTAATATGCTTCCTTTTCCACTAAAGCAGACTACTCTTTTCACTGAAATTCCACTTTGAAATGTTCATTAGATGTTGAATGTCTATCAGTATTCACAGTCTACGTGCCCCTAATTCTTCTGTGTACCTTCCAACTTTCATTTTCCTCAATCCAGACACTTTCATATTTTTATTTTTGTCTATTCTTTAAGGACTTGAAGAATGACAAAGCCACTTTCAGAAAGAGCTTGGTCAATAATATAAGGCATTTTTTATAAGATTCTCTACCATGCATAACAGAGCAAAACAGAAAACAAGAGGAAGCAAACTAGAGTTGTGTGAAATTGTTCATTTATTTTTCTCAAATAGTTTTCAGTTTCATGAAACTGTGCTGAAAAATTCACAAATTGTATTCCAATGAGATGAATATTTGGTTTCCAAGTTTTCATCGAAACTTTCGTCTTTAGGTAAACACTGTATATGCATAAGACATCCTGTTCCCATGTGTGCTTGTAGTACCTGCCTGTTCACAGGCATGAAAATGGAAGTGGGATATTAAATATGCACAATCTGACTGACTGGATAAGGAGAGATGCAGACAGTGTTGTGACTAGTGAAAACACACTAATATTTGGGTAGGCATGATCCTTTCTCCATTTTTCACTATTCCAAAATGAAGAGTTTAAGCTGAAGATTTTTCTAATAGGGAATATTTGTTTTGATTTATTCTTTCTACCTTTTTGGCTAATTTTATTATGAAAAACCATCTTATATGTCAATTTTTTTCTTTTATTCATAATAAGGAAAAAATAATAAATGGCCCATGTGTTTTGGCTTTTTCCCAGAATTCATGGTTGGTTTCCAAGTAGAACATTTTTTTTAATGATGATGTAATTGGTCATTTATTTCCTGCTTCAAATTATAATTTTCTAACAATTTTAAATGCCACAGTCCCTTAATGGATCAGTAATATTATGTCAAATTTTGGTATCTGCTAGCTTGAAATACCATGTAAAGGGTACTTTGAAATTGGTTTTCCTCTATGTGTATTTAAAGGATATTAGAGCATTCCTTAATCTGGACAAGGTAAATTATCCCATCATGTAACTCTAACACAAACATTAGTAAGACAGAAGCCCAGCATAGAATGCCATTTTGGGTCCTTATAAGTGGTTGAACTAAGAGACAAATGTCCATCCCTCCCTTCCTTCCTTCTTTCCCTCCCTCTTTTTCCTAAAATCTCGAAACTTCTCATATTGATCTCTATCCTTTCCAAAAAGTGAGGCAAGAAACATCCATGTGTAAACTGGACAGACACAGGACAGCAGAAACTGGTGAGGCCTATGTGCCCAGCCCAAAGTCTTTCAGCTTCCAAACCATGTATGATACTCTGCACACTGGATGCCATCTGCCTTAGCCAGTTTTTGGTGCCATTCCAAAGATTTGAACTTCTTTAAAATTTTTTGTCTGGGTTATCTTATATCTCCTAGCTAGCAATAGATTCATTTATATTATTGTTTGTGTCTCGTGATTTGCTTGGTTAGCATAGCATAATAAAAGATTACCACATGTTCACCCATATGCACTGTACTCCCAGCATTTATAATGCATCTGCATAAGCATGCATAAAAAAGGTAGCTATTTAGTCTGGGGTTTTTTAGGGTTGTTTTTTGTTTTTGCAAGGTGAGAGGTTTATTTGTTTTGTTTTATTTTTCATTTCTCATATTTTTCTCATTCTTTAGAAACTCATTTGTCCTTTCGTTTTATTATCAGATTTTAGAAATAATTTTTGAATATTAAAGTAATATAATTAATGCTTTTAAGTTAAGTATTCCTTTTGATATCCCTGTCTATTTCTCAAGTTAAATGCCCTATTTATTACACCTGTTTTGTTTAAAGAACGAGTGGCTAAGGTCTATAAACACTGAGGTGAACCTTAAGTACCTTGTCGTAGACCAGTAAAGTAGGGCTTCGGGTGGCAACTGTAGATGAAAATAGGAATAAAGAAAATAATACAGTCTGGTTTTATACCCTAGGACTCTGAGTTCTCCTAAATTAAACATGTAGCCAGAATTATTATAGAGGGAAGCTTAACTTCTATGATGTGCTATATTTCCTAAATAGGACCATAGTCAGGAAGATTTCCCAGGAGGAAAAATCAAATTATAAGATTCCCTAAGAATCTAAAGGCTTTTTGTTGGTTTCATTAGTAGTTTGCTCATTTGGAATCTTCCAGATTTACCTTTGCAATTACCTCAAAATATGTATCAAGTTTCTGTTATGTACATCTGCTATGGTCACATTGGTGAATAGGGCACAAATCCTCCCCAAGGAGTTTAAAATCTAACAGATGAAGTGATAATTCTGATACTTGGAAAATACAAGGTATTGTGAGAGGCACCTGACTCAACTACAGAAAATCATGGTAGTCACTTAGGATGGTATAAAGCCCACAGCTAGGTTTCTGTATGATTAGGAGTTAACTAGTCAAAACGGAGAATAGTAAAATGAGAGTGTTTCAGACTGAGGAAACATATAAAAAGACTCAGAAGAAAAACAGAGTATGGATAAGAGGAATAGCAAATAATTTACTCTGGCAGGAGGTTATGGTGTGAGGATGGTGATATCGAGAGATGAATGCAAAAAGAACCAGTTCGTGAAAACATGAAAAGCCCAGAGACCATAATCACAAACTATTTACTTAATCCTGATGGTATTGAGGGGCAGCTGAGGAATTTTTAAGTACTGAATGGTTTTAATAGGATAAATATATATACATGGCTAATATATATACCACACACACATATTTATGCTTAATTATACACATTTCCAGAGTCCTGAAGACTGATCAAAGATGGAAACAGTTACAAACTTGAGTGAGTGCCCTGAGTCATTTTAGTCCAAATCTCGACCTCATCTCCATTCCATGTATGACAGATACATGATGAGTATTCTGCTATCAAGGTATTCATTTCCCCTTTACTCTGAACAGGTCTGACTCAGTGTTGTGGAGGTAGCATGAAGCAGAACAACAACAAAAAAGTGCTCCCACTTCTTATCAGCAATGAGTTTGGCAAGTAACTTAAGTCCTCCTAATTTTAGTGTTGTTGTTGTTGTTTTCATTGGTTAATGAAAAAAAAAAAAAGCTTGGTAATATCTCACTAGCCCAATATACAGTGCTATAGAAAATAAAATAATTTGGATATCTAGGGTTCAGAGTGTATTATTATTGTGTTATACCAAAGGAATTTCTCAGAAAAGGCTATATCATGGCACAAATCTTGACACAAACAACTTAGTTCATGGGAAGAATGACTGTTGGAGCTAATAGAAAAACCCTTCACTTGTTTCTGATTTGTTCAGTAGCCACAGCAAATAGCAAGAATGTAAGAAGTTATAAGATCTACAGATGACTCTGGTGGAAGTGTAAGAATGACACTTAGAAAGTTGGAGGAAGAAAGAGGAGAGGGATAAAGTTTTTTAAAAACACCTTGAAATTTATTATTTCTTTTTTTTATTTGAAATTCTTTTATTATAAGTGAGTCTGAGCATTTTTCCTAAATTTAAACATATTTACACTATGTTTTCATAAAAAGGTATTTTATGTTGTCCATTTTTAATATTTATTTTTATTTATTTTTTAAATTTTTTTTTCAGTGTTCCAAAATTCATTGTTTAAATGTATCACACCCAGTGCTCCATGCAATACATGCCTTCCATAATACCCACCACCAGGCTCACCCAACCTCCCACCTCCCTCCCCTCCAAAACCCTCGATTATTTCTCAGAGTCCAAAATCTCTCATGGTTCGTCTCCCCCTCCAATTTCCCCCAACTCCCTTCTCCTCGCAGCTCCCCATGTCCTCCGTGTTATTCCTTATGCTCCAGAAATAAGTGAAACCATATGATAATTGACTCTATTTCTTCCTAAGAAAATGCCAGAGAGTCACACATAGTATATGAAATAATGGGAAATAATGCAGGTACATAAATTTTGGTGCATTTTAAACAAAGGATAAATAACTGCTCCTACATTGCCTTCTTTGAGCACTGGAGATATAAGGACTATCTTGATCATGCTTATCACTGCTCCCAGCAGGGAACAAAGTTCATGTATCTTAGTTTATCTTAAAAGAAAATGAATAACACACCTATGGTGCTATTTTGCTAAGGTCTAATCATCTTTGCACCAGTGACAGAAAAATATAATTTTATTTGCCTTGTTGACAAGTTTTACATTCTTACTATGTGGGTGGGTCTTTTAGCCAAACTACAATGGCAGCATTCCAAGTCACTTGCTCTTTTTGGGAGATCACACATGTGTTCAAACTTCTTTGGTGAGTCACTAACTCCAGTAGGTAAGCTTGGAAATACATGTACATGAGAGCTTTGCAAACCATCTGTGGTCTTGCTTCCCACCAATTCTGGTAATCATCTCTAACCAATACATGTATTTACATTCTTCATTCTTAATAAGAAAGCTTGATCAACTTCAGAAATTTCATAACTGTGTCTGGCAAGGCAAGTATCGCTTTCAAATATTTCTAGGTTATGGTCTATCAATTGAATGCATTTTTGTATTTAAATGCAGACTCAACTAATTTAACTTTTGCAGGCTATTGAACAGGAATGTAAAGCCCCATTTCTCTAAAGGGCTGGAAGAAAGAACCGGTTATCATCCTGAGTACCCTTTTAGTTAAAGTGATACCTAAACTACCAGACTAATGAATTGAGACCATTCATAGAAATTTTATTCTACCCCATTTACTCCATGCAGTATCCAAAATGTACACTCTTTGGCTGCCTAGTGGGAAGATATGTTAGATAGACATTTATTCACAACTCAGAATCACCATGGACTCATTACCAGCCCTTCTCATTGTAAAATAGTACTTTCTGCAAACACTACACATGGCTTATCAATCAACCCAATTTACATTTATGAGTGTCCTTCATGTGTCCATCTCATGGTGCCAGGGGGACTCAATATTAAAAAAAGATACAATAAATATTTAAAAGGCTAAATCAAACAAACAAGTTTTTTAGCTGAACCTTACAAATCAACAGTAATTTTAAAGCTCTCATGCATAAAAGAATAGATTTCCTGGCTGAAGAGCAGGGTGTGGAAGGATGTGATCTATTACAATCAGTCTGCAAGGTGGCAGGTGGAGGTCAGTGAGTATAAGTTGTGGCAGAAACTCTTCCAGAATCAGGAAATCTTTATGTGACAAGCTTGCACTGAGTAGGTGCAGAAAGGAAATTATATGGTTAGTAAAACACACACACAACCATACAAACACACATACACACACATACAACTTTATAGTAACCCTAAAGTCAAAAGTTTGATTTTAGAACAAAGAAAATCACCTCTTGAAGGCTAGCAGCGTAGATTACATTTTAAACATTTATAATAGAGAACCAATCAGTAGCAACCCAATTTTATCTGTACTAAATTCAGGGAAATTTGAAGACATCCATGCTTGAATATCACACAGACAATTATGCAAAACATCAAGCCGCTTCATAGGTCTGCAGGGACTGGAAAGAATATCTCAGTATCGTCTGCATACATATGACACTGCCGGCCACGGCGTTGAATAATGTTATTCACTAAAAATATCTAAATATAAAGCTAAATAGGATTTCAAACAAGCCCCAGGGGAATCAGAAAGTAACTTGGCAAAGCACAAACCGTTCTCTAAAGGAACAAATTGAAAGGAGAATATAAGGATAAAGAAACTATCCAAAGCAACCCATGTTAATTCCAGAAAATTCAAAACCATAGAGTTCTATCAAAGAATGACACAGTCAGCAGTATTCAAACTAGACAAACAGCCTTAAAAGGGTACAAGAAAATGCATTCAACCAACAAACGCTCATGGACATTATATTCTCATTTAAGTGTCAAGGCCAATAGTATGTACATTCAACATGAAGTGCTAAAACGATATCTTAGCAAAACTTCGAGACACATCGCTTTTATCTAACGATTAGTAACAATTTTAAAGTGTTGTTGATGAAGAACTTAAAAAAAAAAAAATGCAAGTATCCAGCGTTGTAGATTCTACTCAACTTGTTTTTGCCTCTATCATTATGGACCCTCTACCTAATGCCCCACTTTAGAAAAGTCTATATACACTTTTATACACACACGCACAATTCTTAAGGGATGAAATGTGATATTGTTATTGTATTGCTTTTATCATTATCCAATTGTCCAATACTATAAATATTACCTGGTAAGTTTTCTTCTGCATGTAGACCACCCATCACTTTTTTTTTTTTTTTTTTTACATTTTATTCTTGATCTTTTTCTCTTATTACCCTAATTGTCAAAATAGGCTACCTTAAAGAAAAATTGCACTAAACGAAGTTAAACAGGCAAGGAAGAATTTACTCAAGACTACTGCAGTAGGGGTGAGGTGCCTGGGTGGCTCAGTCAGGTAAACCTCTGCCCTTGCTCAGGTCATGATCCCAGGGTCCCAGAATCAAAGCCCCACGTTAGGCTTCCTGCTCAGTGGGGAGTCTGCTTTTTTTTTCACCTCTGCCACTCCCCTCATTTGTGCTCTCTCGCAAATAAATAAATAAAATCTTTAAATAAAATAAAAGTAAAAATCCACTTAACTTTAGAGAAGTTATGCTCAATCTCTCTCCCCTACTGCAACAGTCTTTTCTTTTTTTTTTTTTTTTTTTAAGATTTTATTTATTTATTTGAGACAGAGCAAGAGAAAGAGCATGAGCCGGGGGTAGGGGCAGAGGGAGAGGGAAAAGCAGACTCCCAGCTAAGCAGGGAGCCCGACACTGGGCTCAATGCTAGGACCCCGAGATCAGGACGTGAGCTGAAGGGAGACACTTAATCACCACTCAGGTACCCCACATGTGGATTTTTAAATGCTGGGATGAAATAATGGGGAAAATATTATTTTTTCTGAAGGACTTTGGGGGGGGTGGTCCATGTTTGCTAATCGTAAATTATCTCCCATTGAAGTCAGGATCCCTCCGTATCCCCTCCCCCCAGAGATAGGGGCTCTTATCTTCCTTGATGATTGCACGATTACATTTCAAAGAGATAGCTCTAAGGTCCTTGAGAAAGACTTTCCTGAGCTGTGAAACTGGCAAGAAGCTGGGAAAAGTTTACATCTCAAGGGGGTAGAGAAAGATTTTAGAATTTCAAGGTTTCTAAAGTCATTGCACCAAGAAAAAGAAATGTCAGAAAGAAACCTGTCCAAAGTGTAGTCAAGCTGTGAGGAATATTAAGGCCATCTTTGTCAGCCATATGCATCTCTTAGAAAGTACTATTCAACTGCCCTAGAAGTTTATCTCCCAGACTGATGGCAGTTGGAAGTATTCCAGATTTTGATTAACAGAATACAGTTACCAATTTCCACAGCAGAATAAAACAATGATCCTTACATCATAGAAAAATTATATATATATATGATTATGCTCATGAATGTGCTCAGTATAAAATATTTAATATCATCATGATAAAAAATGGATACACCTTGTATGTTTCTAACAACACTGTATGAAAGAAAAAGGTGACAATGAACATTTTTATATTTTTACTAAGGTTATGAATCTTCTGTAGTCAATAGTCATAGATGTAATAGTTTATGATTTTAAACTTTTCAACCTTTTGATGCTTAGGAAAGCAAATATAGCATTGCATAGATGTGATAGAAACATGTGTCAATATTGAATAAAATAAACTAATTCTTGACCACAATTAGTTTTAAATGAATTCTGCCACACCAGTGGGCAAATGAAACCCACCAGATTGATTTTCTTTGCCCTGAATCCTTGTAATAAAATATTCATATCTATATGCTCTGAGGAGTTTGGCCGAACACACCTCAATTAACATAAATCAGTGCTTCTATTTGATGGCTACCAAATTAGAAATTTAAACAACATAACAGAAAGAAGTCTTAGTGATAAAATAAACCTTGTTGCCGTGGGCAAGCTAGATCTTTTTTAGTTCTGTTGTTGTTGTTTTTCCTTGAAACTGTGCTTGCCTGTAAGCTACCCACCTGGCTACTACTCAGGTACTCCTTGGGAGAGGAATCCATGCACCTCTTCAGTTGTTAACAGCTTTGTTTAATTTCCTCTTGAAAGAAAAACTAAAACTTGTTGGGAGATTTTTCTAAAGTCACTGTAGGTAGTTAACAGTTCAGTTAAAAATAATTAAGCCAATTTGTTAATATGAAACTTAAATTCCTTCAGATAGAACACTAAGCTCACAGGATAAAAGAGATTGCCTAAATGGAAGGTTCTCTGAGGAGGCTTGGAGCCAGACCCAGCAGGAGGTGCTTTATTTTCTACTGTAAATCTTCACACTTCTGCAAAATTGTTGGAAGCCAGTACCTCTGTGGGTAGTTTTGCTTATTCTTTTCTGCATGTAACTGGTCCCTACTGGGAGTACCTCTAGTTGCTCCTAAGCAGATACCCTACAGCTATCTCAAAGCATTAACAGAATGCAGAGTGAACTGAATACAGTGTGACAGATGCTTTCAGAAGGGACAGCCAAGGTAGAAACAAAAGACAAATAATAACTGAGATATATGGTACTTGCCTCTAATAAAGATAGAATTAAAACTCCTCCCAGAATAGGGGAAAAGCCCATTCAATTATGTTAGTCCTATTTATACTTCTGAATCTTTTGAAGTAAACTGTGTGTGCAAATATATTTATATATACTGTATTTATTCATTCCTTTTTCCATTCAGTATATATTTGCTGATCGCTTCCTTTTATACGTGGTACACTGCCCTAAGCACTACCAATACTACAATAAGTAAAGAAGGAATCTACATATTCTTGTTCACACAGTCACTGGAGCAAAATATTAAAATAATTCTATCAAGGTGATTGTTTTAAAACTCTTTTGTTTTATTTTAAAACTCTTGATCCAGGTTTAAGAAATCGGCTTTGTAGTTCTGAGTCTTCAAATAAATTTTCCCTTGTATATAGTTGGGTTTCTTTGCCAATCTGCATATAGAAGATTCATACACAAGCAAGTACTGATTCTTACGTGAGCATCACACCAAGATGGAGAGGTACTCATGATTCTCGGTAGGACTGTATGCCCATGTCTATCTGTCTGTCCACATTCATACACGTATGGCATACAACCATATAAAATATTTTTATAGGATAAAAACAGATGATTCTCATGTAAGGCTTTTAAAATCAAATGTAAATTATAAGCATAAAGTCTGTAAAATGCATGTTATATTTATAGGCAGATACTGTCATATCCAAAATAAAAAAATGGATTTTGTATTTCCAGAAGTATTTCTGATATAAGCTATATTTATCACTTGCCTGATTTCAGAATACAATATTGTACTGTTAATAATTTCTTAATTTCTAATTGAGAAGGCTTTATATTTTTCTATTCTAACTACTTATAAACCAATTTAAAAGCTTTATGTTTGTCTTAAAATCCACCTATAATTTTTCATATTAAAAACAAAACAGCAGGGCTCCTGGTGGCTCAGATGGTTAAGCTTTTGGTTAAGCCTTTGGTTCAGGTTATAATCTTGGGGTCCTGGGATCAAGCCCCACATCAACCTCCCTGCTCAGCCGGGAGTCTGCTTCTCCCTCTACCTCCCACTCCCCAACTCATGTTCTCCCTTTCTCTCTCAAATAAATAAGTAAAATATCTAAAAAACAAAACAAAACAAAACAGCTACCTCACTGAATCTGGTTTAAAGAATGTTTATATGTGAAGGAAAACAGAACACACTGGAAAATATTTTCCTCTCTGTCTATATTTTATATGTCCCAACTTAGTACACATTAATTTTAAAAACTAGAAAAAAATATGGTAGGAATCTTAGATGAGCAAATTTGGCCTACACATTACATAGTGGAGCATAATGTATTTGGGGAAAATAGCTACAGCCATTCCATAAATAAATAGGTAGAGCAAAGTTTCAATACGAAACAGTATTAAGATTTCTAAATAAATATTTTGTTCAAGACCTCCAAACTGGGTAAGAGTATCTCCTATTGATTTAGTAATTGCAAAAAAATTTATAAGATGGACAAAGGATGCTTTGTTTGTTTATATTTTCGACCAAGATAAACAAGGAAAAAAAAAAAGATTTGAACTATTATACAGTCCTGTTACCCTTAACCTCTACCTCACATTTCAGATGAATTTTTACTTCTTTGCCATTTATTGTTAGTACTCTAACAAGGTAAAACTCCTAGTTATTTTTCCAATAACTGAAAAACATTTATTGAACACCTACTAGTACAAAGTGTTGGGAAGTTCTGAAAAAGAAATAACACAACTTCTGACCAAACTTGCAATCTTTCTGAGGAGATTAAAGAAGCATACGTGTATATATATATACACATATATATACCAGAACCAATCATAACATGTATAAATCATAACACTAAGTAGCAATAACTATGCAGTTAATAAGTAGCTATACCACTATTTTATTTAATGCCAGATGATAAAGAAATGAAAGAGCTAGTCCCTGGTCTTTAAAAAGTCAGATCATAAAACACCTTGAAGGTGGAGTAATTAAGACATCACTTTAGCTAACTCTTCACTCTCCTAATGAAGAAGATAATGAGTTTACAACACAGAAAACAGACCACGTGTGAAAAGAAAATGATCTTAAAAAGAAGTACAAAACTAGTTAAATTATTCAAAGATGTAACTTGATTGTGAAGTAATTAATAAAGTGAAAAGATTCTGAAAATGGAAATAAAAAAGCTAGGGGTATGACTAATTAGGAAAATCTTTAAAAAATATTTATGATGTTCAAATGTTGCATACTTACTGAAAGGCTAACACATGTAATGTTCCAGAGACTCTGCGGTGGAGTCAAGCTAACTATATAAAAGGGTCGAAAAAATATTTATTTTCACATAAAGTAGGTGAAAATGCTAAGAAGACAAAGGCTATGCCTGAATCTGCACAAGAAAATGAATATAAATGCAAGAGATTTCACCAAAAATATAAAGTCAGTCACATACTGACAATGAAAAATCAATATCCAGCAGGCAAAGGAGAAGAATTCTACAATAGGAGAAATACAGATGACTAATATATATATTATAAAGTGTCTGATCTCATTATTGATCAGTGTTAATGTCAACTGAAAAATTAAGAATAATTTATTTACATACTACAATAACAATTACATTCCATGATATTCACTCTTTGTATGAGTTTATGACACTAGAAATCATTCAGTGATGGAGCACAAATGTGAATAATTTCAATGGAAACTAATGTAATATATATATTTTTTTAATTTAAAAATAGGGGGAGGAGTCAAGATAGCGGAGAAGTAGCAGGCTGAGACTACTTCAGGTAGCGGGAGATCAGCTAGATAGCTTATCTAAAGATTGCAAACACCTACAAATCCAACGGGAGATCGAAGAGAAGAAGAACAGCAACTCTAGAAACAGAAAATCAACCACTTTCTGAAGGGTAGGACTGGCGGAGAAGTGAATCCAAAGCTACAGGAAGAAAGACTGCAGGGGGAGGGGCCGGCTCCCGGCAAGCAGCAGAGCAATGGAGCACAAAATCAGGACTTTTAAAAGTCTGTTCCCCTGAGGGACATTGCTCCAGAGGCTTAACTAGGGTGAAGCCCACGCAGGGTCAGCGTGACCTCAGGTCCCACAGGGTCACAGAAGGATCGGGGGTGTCTGAGTGTCGCAGAGCTCACAGGTATTAGAACGGGGAAGCCGGCTACAGAGACAGAGCCAAGGAGTAAGCTCTAAGCACGGGGTTACCTTGAACCAGTCGCAGGCTCGGTCAGCTCGGAGCGCGGCCGGAGGCCAGGGTGGCGGGAGTCATTGGGCGCTGTTCTCTGAGGGAGCACTGAGGAGTGGGGCCCCGGGCTCTCGGCTCCTCCGGGCCGGAGACCGGGAGGCCGCCATCTTCATTCCCGTCTTCCAGAACTCTACGGAAAGTGCTCAGGGAACAAAACTCCCGAAAGCAAACCCAATCAGATTACTCAGACCGAACCGGGTAAGGGCGGTGCAACTCCGCCTGGGGCAAAGACGCCTGAGAATCACTACAACAGGCCCCTCCCCCAGAAGATCAACAAGAAACCCAGCCAGGACCAAGTTCACCTACCAAGGAGTACAGTTTCAATACCAAGGAGAGCAGCGGAATTCCAGAGAAGGAGAAAGCAAATCATGGAACTCAAGGCTTTCTCTCCATGATTCTTTAGCTTTGCAGTTAATTTAATTTTTTTTCTTTTCTTTTTCAATTTTTTTTATTCTTCTGCTAAATCTTTTAAACTTTTACCCTTTTCTTTTTTAACGTTATTTACCTAGTTTATCTAATATATATATATATATATATATATATATATATTTCTTTTTTATATTTTTTCTTTATTGGTTTTCTATTTTTAATTGTTTCTTTTTTTTTCTTTTTTTTTTTTTTCTTTCTGAACCTCTTTTTATCCCCTTTCTCCCCCCTCACGATTTGGGATATCTACTGATTTGGCTAAAGCATAGTTTCCTGGGGTTGTTGCCAACCTTTTAGTATTTTACTTGCTCCTTCATATACTCTTATCTGGACAAAATGACAAGGCAGAAAAATTCACAACAAAAAAAAGAACAAGAGGCAGTACCAAAGGCTAGGGACCTAATCAATATAGACATTGGTAATATGTCAGATCCAGAGTTCAGAATGACAATTCTCAAGGTTCTAGCCGGGCTCAAAAAAGGCATGGAAGATATTAGAGAAACCCACTCAGGAGATATAAAAGCCCTTTCTGGAGAAATAAAAGAACTAAAATCTAACCAAGTTGAAATTAAAAAAAGCTATTAATGAGGTGCAATCAAAAATGGAGGCTCTGACTGCTAGGATAAATGAGGCAGAAGAAAGAATTAGCGATATAGAAGACCAAATGACAGAGAATAAAGAAGCTGAGCAAAAGAGGGACAAACAGCTACTGGAACACGAGGGGAGAATTCGAGAGATAAGTGACACCATAAGATGAAACAACATTAGAATAATTGGGATTCCAGAAGAAGAAGAAACAGAGAGGGGAGCAGAAGGTATATTGGAGAGAATTATTGGAGAGAATTTCCCTAATATGGCAAAGGGAACAAACATCAAAATCCAGGAGACGCAGAGAATCCCCCTCAAAATCAACAAGAATAGGTCCACACCCTGTCATCTAATAGTAAAATTTACAAGTCTTAGTGACAAAGAGAAGATCCTGAAAGCAGCCCGGGAAAAGAAGTCTGTAACGTACAATGGTAAAAATATTAGATTGGCAGCAGACTTATCCACAGAGACCTGGCAGGCCAGAAACAGCTGGCATGATATATTCAGAGTACTAAATGAGAAAAACATGCAGTCAAGAATACTATATCCAGCTAGGCTATCATTGAAAATAGAAGGAGAGATTAAAAGCTTCCAGGACAAACAAAAACTGAAAGAATTTGCAAATACCAAACCAGCTCAACAGGAAATATTGTAAGGGGTCCTCTAAGCAAAGAGAGATCCTAAAAGTAGTAGATCAGAAAGAAACAGAGACAATATACAATAACAGTCACCTTACAGGCAATACAATGGCACTAAATTCATATCTCTCAATACTTACCCTGAATGTTAATGGGCTAAATGCCCCAATCAAAAGACACAGGGTATCAGAATGGATAAAAAAACAAAACCCATCTATATGTTGCCTACAAGAAACTCATCTTAAACCCGAAGACACCTCCAGATTTAAAGTGAGGGGGTGGAAAACAATTTACCATGCTAATGGAAGAAAAAGAAAGAGAGCAGGAGAAGAAGAAGAGAAAAAGAAGAAAGCAGGAGTGGCAATCCTTATAGCAGATCAATTAGATTTTAAGCCAAAGACTATAATAAGAGATGAGGAAGGACACTATATCATACTCAAAGGAACTGTCCAACAAGAAGATCTAACAATTTTAAATATCTATGCCCCTAACGTGGGAGCAGCCAACTATATAAACCAATTAATAACAAAATCAAAGAAACACATCGACAATAATACAATAATAGTAGGGGACTGTAACACTCCCCTCACTGAAATGGACAGATCACCCAAGCAAAAGATCAACAAGGAAATCAAGGCCTTAAATGACACACTGGAACAGATGGACATCACAGATATATTCAGAGTATTTCATCCAAAAGCAACAGAATACACATTCTTCTCTAGTGCACATGGAACAATCTCCAGAATAGATCACATTCTTGGTCCTAAATCAGGTCTCAACCGTTATCAAAAGATTGGAATCATTCCCTGCATATTTTCAGACCACAATGCTCTGAAGCTAGAACTCAATCACAAGAGGAAATTTGGAAAGAACCCAAATACATGGAGGCTAAACAGCATCCTTCTAAAGAATGAATGGGTCAACCAGGAAATTAAAGAAGAATTGAAAAATTCATGGAAACAAATGATAATGAAAACACAACGGTTCAAAATCTGTGGGACACAACAAAGGCAGTCCTGAGAGGAAAATATATAGCGGTACAAGCCTTTCTCAAGAAACAAGAAAGGTCTCAGGTACACAACCTAACCCTACACCTAAAAGAGCTGGAGAAAGAACAAGAAAGAAAGCCTAAACCCAGCAGGAGAAGAGAAATCATAAAGATCAGAGCAGAAATCAATGAAATAGAAACCAAAAAAACAATAGAACAAATCAACGAAACTAGGAGCTGGTTCTTTGAAAGAATTAATAAGATCGATAAACCCCTGGCCAGACTTATCAAAAAGAAAAGAGAAAGGACCCAAATGAATAAAATCATGAATGAAAGAGGAGAGATCACAATGAACACCAAAGAAATACAGACAATTATAAGAACATACTATGAGCAACTCTACGCCAACAAATTTGACAATCTGGAAGAAATGGATGCATTCCTAGAGACATATAAACTACCACAACTGAACCAGGAAGAAATAGAAAGCCTGAACAGACCCATAACCAGTAAGGAGATTGAAACAGTCATCAAAAATCTCTGAACAAACAAAAGCCCAGGGCCAGATGGCTTCCCAGAGGAATTCTACCAAACATTTAAAGAAGAACTAATTCCTATTCTCCTGAAACTTTCAAAAAATAGAAATGGAAGGAAAACTCCCACACTCATTTTATGAGGCCAGCATCACCTTGATCCCAAAACCAGACAAATATCCCATCAAAAAAGAGAACTACAGACCAATATCCTTGATGAACACAGATGCAAAAATTCTCGCCAAAATACTAGCCAGTAGGATTCAACAGTTCATTAAAAGGATTATTCAACACGACCAAGTGGGATTTATTCCAGGGCAGCAAGGTTGGTTCAACATCCACAAATCAATCAATGTGATACAACACATTAATAAAAGAAAGAACAAGAACCATATGATACTCTCCATAGATGCTGAAAAAGCATTTGACAAAGTACAGCATCCCTTCCTGATCAAAACTCTTCAAAGTGTAGGGATAGAGGGCACATACCTCAATATTATCAAAGCCATCTATGAAAAACCCACCGCAAATATCATTCTCAATGGAGAAAAACTGAAAGCTTCTGCACTAAGGTCAGGAACACGGCAGGGATGTCCGTTATCACCACTGCTATTCAACATAGTACTAGAAGTCCTAGCCTCAGACAACAAAAGGAAATTAAAGACATCCAAATCGGCAAAGAAGAAGTCAAACTATCACTCTTCGCAGATGATATGATACTATATGTGGAAAACCCAAAAGACTCCACTCCAAAACTGCTAGAACTTGTACAGGAATTCAGTAAAGTGTCAGGATATAAAATCAATGCACAGAAATCAGTTGCATTTCTCTACACCAACAACAAGACAGAAGAAAGAGAAATTAAGGAGTCCATCCCATTTACAATTGCACCCAAAACTATAAGATACCTAGGAATAAACCTAACCAAAGAGGCTAAGAATCTATACTCAGAAAACTATAAAGTACTCATGAAAGAAATTGAGGAAGACACAAAGAAATGGAAAAATGTTCCATGCTCATGGATTGGAAGAATAAATATTGTGAAAATGTCTATGCTACCTAAAGCAATCTACACATTTAATGCAATTCCTATCAAAGTACCATCCATGTTTTTCAAAGAAATGGAACAAATAATCTTAAAATTTATATGGAACCAGAAAAGACCTCGAATAGCCAAAGGAATATTGAAAAAGAAAGCTAAAGTTGGTGGCATCACAATTCCGGACTTCAAGCTCTATTACAAAGCTGTCATCATCAAGACAGCATGGTACTGGCACAAAAGCAGACACATAGATCAATGGAACAGAATAGAGAGCCCAGAAATGGACCCTCAACTCTATGGTCAACTCATCTTCGACAAAGCAGGAAAGAATGTCCAATGGAAAAAAGACAGCCTCTTCAACAAATGGTGTTGGGAAAATTGGACAGCCACATGCAGAAAAATGAAATTGGATCATTTCCTTACACCACACACGAAAATAGACTCAAAATGGATGAAGGACCTCAATGTGAGAAAGGAATCCCTCAAAATCCTTGAGGAGAACACAGGCAGCAACCTCTTCGACCGCCGCCTCAACAACATCTTCCTAAGAACATCGCCAAAGGCAAGGGAAGCAAGGGCAAAAATGAACTATTGGGATTTTATCAAGATCAAAAGCTTTTGCACAGCAAAGGAAACTGTTAACAAAACCAAAAGACAACTGACAGAATGGGAGAAGATATTTGCAAATGACATATCAGATAAAGGGCTAGTGTCCAAAATCTATAAAGAACTTAGCAAACTCAACACCCAAAGAACAAATAATCCAATCAAGAAATGGGCAGAGGACATGAACAAACATTTTTGCAAAGGAGACATCCAGATGGCCCACAGACACATGAAAAAGTGCTCCACATCACTCGGCATCAGGGAAATACAAATCAAAACCACAATGAGATATCACCTCACACCAGTCAGAATGGCTAAAATTAACAAGTCAGGAAATGACAGATGCTGGCAAGGATGCGGAGAAAGGGGAACCCTCCTACACTGTTGGTGGGAATGCAAGCTGGTGCAACCACTCTGGAAAACAGCATGGAGGGTCCTCAAAATGTTGAAAATAGAACTACCCTATGACCCAGCAATTGCACTACTAGGTATTTACCCTAAAGATCCGAAGGGGCACGTGCCTCCGAATGTTTATAGCAGCAATGTCTACAATAGCCAAACTATGGAAAGAACCTAGATGTCCATCAACAGATGAATGGATAAATAAGATGTGGTATATATACACTATGGAATACTCTGCAGCCATCAAGAGAAGTGAAATCTTGCCATTTGCGACGACGTGGATGGAACTAGAGGGCATCATGCTTAGCAAAATAAGTCAATTGGAGAAGGACAACTATCATATGATCTCCCTGATATGAGGGAGAGGAGACGCAATATGGGGAGTTAAGGGGGTAGGAGAAGAGTAAATGAAACAAGATGGGATTGGGAGGGAGACAAACCATAAGTGACTCTTAATCTCACAAAACAAACTGAGGGTTGATGGGGGGAGGGGGGTGGGGTGGTGGGATTATGGACACTGGGGAGGGTATGTGCTATGGTGAGTGCTGTGAAGTGTGTAAACCTGGCGATTCTCAGACCTGTACCCCGGGGATAAAAATATATTGTATGTTTATAAAAAATTTAAAAAAAAATAAAAAAGTAAAAAAAACACAAAAAACAAAAAACAAAAAAAAATTTAAAAATATTTCTAACTTACACCTTGGCAAATCTTTTAAGAAGTTGTTTTGAGGGGTGCCTGGGTGGCTCAGTGGGTTAAGCCACTGCCTTCGGCTCAGGTCATGATCTCGGAGTCCTGGGATCGAGCCCCGCATCGGGCTCTCTGCTCAGCAGGGAGCCTGCTTCCTCCTCTCTCTCTGCCTGCCTCTCTGCCTGCTTGTGATCTCTCTCTGTCAAATAAATAAATAAAATCTTAAAAAAAAAAAAAAAGAAGTTGTTTTGAAATCATTCAAGACTTCGGTCATAAAGAAAATATTGTGATTTTACTTATGTTAGTATAAATTTGAAACAACATAATAAATAGGAAAGCTAATTAAAATATTATGATTCTGACCACCTGAGTGGCTCAGTGGGTTATGCCTCTGCCTTTGGCTCAGGTCATGATCTCAGGGTCCTGGGATCAAGCCCCACATCAGGCTCTCTGTTCATCAGGGAGCCTGCTTCCTCCTCTCTCTCTGCCTGCTGCTCTGCCTCCTTGTGATCTCTCTCTGTCAAATAAAGAAATAAAATCTTTAAAAAAATAAATTTAAAAAAATATGATGACTCAACAATCCAGTAAAATATTATGCACCCATTAAATACTGTGTTTACACATTTAAAAATCTATATAGTTACTGTCTCTATCTATAATGGATATTTTTCCTCCTCCTTAATCTTGATACATTACAAAATTCCTTCAATGAATGTGTTCCTTACAGGGTAAAAAGAGTTTGCTAACTTTGGTCAGCAAAATAGATACTAGATGAAAACAAATGAATTATTAACAGGATAGGGGCTGAAGAAGAACTGAAGATAAAATGTGGTAAGGTATATCCAAGTCAAACTCAAATGCTCCTTGTAACAGCTAATCTCAAAGACTCTCAACATGTGGGTTACAATCTGAAAGCGTTACTGGCCTCTGTTATCATGTTGCATGATGACCCAAAGTTCTAAAAGGGAGTCACTGAATCAATGTACAAATACCATGGCATCACTCTCAGTGCTCCCTCTAACATCTCAGAAACTTTTACCTATACTTACTTCTGGAAGTATAAGCTCATTATAACACTTGAGAAGAGCTCACACACTTTTTCTGTGAGTCTATGCTTGAAAAATGGCAATGTGTGGGCAATGGGTTATTCTCTGCTTATTCAGAACTTTCAACATCTTAAGCTCTTGCTCCTTTGGGGCCTAAGACTATTGGGTATATAGTAATAATTTCTGGTATCAGTTTGGAAGAAATATTACATTATACCACACCAGGTATTTTCCATGTTAGTATTTTATATTGTAAACCTAAATATAGTTTGGCTGTTAGCTAAAACTGCAGTCATAGTTATCTGAAAATTTAACTTAAACTCTTTTCACAGAATCCATCTTTGCTTGAAAGTATAAAGTGACTTTAAACAAATTTCTTATCTGCTTAAATGAGTTTTGTCTCTCAAAGCAATCAGCGGATCATTAACATGGGAGCAACTAAGCTCTTTATCTTCTGGAAACAAGGGAAAAATATATATATGTACGTGTGTCTTTATATAGATATGTATATATGTGTGTGCGTATATACATATATGCATATATATATGCATATGTGCCTGTGTCACTAGCATTAACAGTATCTGCCTTATCTCTAAACATGTGGATGTTGCTCATTTGCTTACAGAATATCTTTTTACCTCTTCAAATTAAGTTGACATTAGCAGTTGATAGTAGTGTTATCACCATAATATCAAAGACTGACCAAACATCCTGACATCCATTCCGCAACAACGAGACAGATGTCAACCTGGAAAAATACTGAAATTCCAGCCAGCAGGTGACTTAGAATCTACTTTTTACAATGTTTGCTTTCAGGTTTGCCTCAAGAAAAAAAATGCCAAGTAAGTTAAAAGTGGTCAGTGTACTTTTCTTTATTTTTCTTCCTCTCAATGGAATATGAGCCTTAACTGATATAAACCAGCCCAAATCCCTACTTAGTGACCAATTAAATGAGCAGCTAAGTCACTATGACCTTTCTGTATTCATCCATAAACCTGATAAAAATATAACCAATATGCATTTATTGTAACTCCACTAGAATGAACTTTTTAAAAATCATACATTTCCTCTGTACTACTTTGTGGCTCCATTTGCCAGTTTATCTTAATCTCAAATAAAATTAAACAGTTAACATTTCTAAAATGCATTTTCTGTACAACTACCTTGCTCATTAGTTTATTCCTTATATATTTGACACCAATAATTATTGTATAAAATTATTCAATTCTGCAAGGTGGTTGTAGTTGGGAGGAAAAGAAAACAAAATGAATGGAGCAAACCCCTTCATTAACAAAATTATAACTGGAGATGAAGAGTGGGGAACAGATTACAATGTACTAAGTTCCATAAAAATAGAGCACAGAGTGCTCCAGGAGCTCATAGCCTAAGTTTGTCAAGAGTACTTCCCCCAGAGAAGAGGGTACATTATTAGCTTGCTTTGGAAGATGAGTAGAGCTCCTTTTTTTAGGGAAAGAAGAGGAAGGTGCAAGAGATAGACAGCAAAATTAAGACCTTGAAAGAATATGCTATGTTAGAGAAAAGCGAAATCTGAGTATGGTTGGAACTTAGAAGTTTTCTTGATATTAAGTGACATGACTGACTTTATATACAAATTATTATTGCTTCTCTTTTCTGAGAGTGGTGCTATCTAGTCTTACTAGGGCCTCCTCAAACTGTTCACTCACTAGGTTGCGCAGTCACATATTTCTTTGGAAATATTAAAGTTCTCCAAGCTTCTTTTCTCCCCCGGGATTTTGAACTTCCTGTTCCTTTTCATTGGAAACCTGTTCTTCTAGCTCTTCAAGACTGGATCCCGCTCCTCGCTTAGTCTTAATTTACACAATACAGAAGTGATAACCACGTTACTCTTTCTCACATAACAGTGTTTTATTTTCATCAAAGCAACCATCACTTTTTGAAATTATTCGGTCTATGTCTTATTTACCTGTTTATTATTTGTCAATTGTTACAAAAATATAAAATTTCTAAAGTAAAGCTCTGTGCTGGGCTCCCTGATCAATGGGGAGCCCGCTTCTCCCTCTACCTCCACAGCTCCCCCTGCTTGCACTCTCTAAAAAATAAATAAAATCTTTAAAATATATTTGTAAAGTCAAAAATCCAGTTTATTTTCAACACTAAAACCATCACATATGAAGTAGAGGTAGGTACATAGCAGGCATTATGTAAATATGTTTAAATGAAGAAATAAATGATGCAAAGGTAAGAGCAGATGGAATGTATAAACTCTAAGAACAATCAATAAAATAAGAAGTGTATTTAAAATGTCAGCATCAAAACTGTATTCTCTCCCCATGGCTTTTTAAGAATGGCCTTCACCAATAAGCACACAGTAAAAAAGACTGGAAGAACTTTGTGAGGAAAGAAATGGAAGTCCTACATTTTGCAAATGTAGTTAAATGAGCCAGTAAGTATGTGTATTAATATTTATTTGCTTACATTTATATTCAAAGGTGGATGAACCCTGATGATGTTGAGCTTATGTTCACCTTACTTATATCACAGAATTTTGTGAGATTCAAATGAAAAATGGATGTAAAAGTATCATAAAATGTAAGAGATTACATTTTCTTGCATTCTAGCAGTAAAAGAAATAAAATATGGATTCTTCTGAATAGAAAGAAAAACAATTTAAATTAAATAGACTACCACTGGTATATTTCCATTACCATCTGGTTCCTCTCAGTCTATGATTTTAGTCAGGAAAACAATAAGTAACAGAATTATAAGAAATAGATCTTTTGTTGATCTTCAGAAAAATGACTGTATCATTATGAAAACAGTGTTCTTTTTTAAATGTCACACAAAATTGTGCATAGCCAGAGTAAATGAGCTGGTAAATGGGCTGGCATTAATAATTATACTGACACACATGCAATTTCAAGTATTGACTAATAAAATGATTGATAATTTTCAGATAATTAAATTTAAAATTATGAAACGACTTTAAACAAACATGACTTGTAGCTTTTATAATATTTAATTAAGTACATGCTAAATGTAGCAATAATTTACTTCATCAGTAAAACTTTGTGAATAGATGTGCAAAATAAAACAATTTCAACAAGAATATTAGTATCACAGGGCATTAAATGTCATTCTTTTTTAAAATAATGGTTTATTTTTTATGGATATTTTTACCCTTGCTTTTCATTTTGCATATGATTTCATACTTCCATTAAGCTACAGAATTAATTAAGCTTTTAATCTTACTACAGACTTACAAAACACTGTCTGAAGCCTTATCAATAAGAATTTTGGGGAGGAAAAAGTGGGAATTTTTTTTCTCAAGTTAAAGAAGAAGCAAAAGAAAAAGCAATTGCAATCAAGAGGAGCCTAAGGAGACATGATTGTTAAGTGTAATGTGGTATTTCTGTTGGGATCATGGAACTAAAGAAATAACAGTATGGAAAAATTAAAGAAATCTGAATAAATTGTGGCTGTTAGTATTAATGCATCAATATTGCCTCATTAATTGTGAAAAATATATCATACTAATTTAAAATGTTACGAGTGGAAGAAAGAGTGTATGGGCATGCATGAACTCTATTCTACCTTTACAATCATTTTGTAATCCTTTTAATTTTTTTATCTTCCTTTTTTATTTTTTTAAAGATTTATTTACTTATTTGAGAAAGAGAGAGAGCACAAGTGGAAGGGACAGAGGGAGAAGAAGAGAGAGAACTCAAGCAGACTTCATGCTAAGCACAGAGCTGATGTGGGACTCAATCCTACAACCATGAGATCACGATCTGAGCAGAAACCAAGAGAAAAAGGCTTAACTGACTATACCATCCAGACATCCTTCCTTTTGTAATTCTAAAACCATTTAAAATGAAACATTTATTAAGAACACACAAAAGGAAATATTCACATAAATTTAACAGTCACCATTATGCTGTCCATTTGGTGAGCGAGAGACTATAGAAACAACCTCCATATTAAGCAGCAACTTTCGATCTTAATCTGATTAATTTTAATGGGAAGTTTTTGACAAGTAAACACCACCTGTATTGTTTTGCCAATAAATCTAATATCAAACTTTCAATGTCAAAGAGCTAGCAATAATGAAACATATATGTGCACACCCAATACATTAAATGTATTTCTAGGAGGGCTCTCATATACCATACGATTTCCCTAAACACTAGCTTCAACTGACTAGATGAGGTGTAGAAAACTGATCAAGGAAAATTCGTTCATTATCTGGTTAGCGAATAGAGTTGTGACCTGGTTCAACAATATAAGCAGAGCCAAACAGATCACCTCTCCCAGAAATAACTGATTATGAAACATAGATATAGAAATAACTGATTATGAAACTGATTATGAAATATGTGCCACTTTCCAGCAGTCCCCAAAATAATGTACCCTGAGTTGTCATTACCATAGGAAGAACCTATGGTAATCTTAATGGGATATAAATAAGAGTAGCAAAGAGAACTTAAATGAAAGAATGAGAAAAACAAAGCAAATACAAGAAACAAGCTGAACGGCTGCTGGGTGGCTCAGTTGGTTAATGGTCTGACTTAGACTCAGGACATGATTTCAGGGTCCTCGGATGGAGCCTGGCATGGAGCCCCACATGAGGCTCCACACTCAATGGGGAGTCTGATTGTCCCTCTCCTTCCCCCTTGCTCATGCACATTCTCTCTCAAAAATATAAGTAAAATATTTAGAAAAAAAAAAAAAGGAAGAAAGAAACTAGCCAGATATCCACAAGAGATAACAAATAGAGAAAAGAGAAAAAAGAATAACAAGCAGAATCTGCCTTAGAGAATGTCATCCTTTGCTAACAGCTCTCCAATTTCCTTCTTTGAACACAGTAGGCCTGGCTATATTTTTATTTCCCTCTTTGTCTCATTTCCTTAACAATAAATCCCTCTTTTCTAGAGCAATAGAGGTCTGATCATGGACCTACCTATAGTTAAAAGAATCCATCTAAGGCAGATATCAGGATTGTACTAGGCACCACGTATATTCATTGTATCTCCTTCTTCTCTGCATATACTTCTTTATTTCCACTGGCTCTCACTGCTTTTTGATTCTTCCAGAACCAAACTGTCATTATTTTCAATATTTAATCAGAGTCTTTAAGCTAAGTTTTAAGTTTAGATTTATAACATTATAGGTATTTCAAACATTACATTAACTTCTTAATTATTTTTAAATAATTCCGCCAGAAAACAACTTCCCTGTTACTATATATCTTGGTGTCAGAGATAAAATTACAAAGCCATAGGCTATATAATCATCTCTCATCAACAATCTAGTCCTTTACCATTTTTTCTCATTCAGCATACATACAGACAAATTACATCTAAGATGTTAAGGGCCAGAAAAATCCTGGATCACCAGAGGATAAATATTCCCAGGTGCTACCAAAGAATTCACATCACTGTACATTAAATATATCATTAATTCTCTTGCTGTAATTAAACTGTCCCTCAATTTTCTTTTCTTTTGACAATTTCCTAAATTTCATGAGGCCATGATATTTTATCTAATCTTGTATCTTCAGAACTTCAGAACTTCAGAACAGTATCTCTGGCACAGTAGTTACTTAACAAAACATACTGAATGAAGGAAAAAAAAGTAGAAAGACCATTGTTCCCATAACTAACCACATCAAGAAAAATAAAAACAATATGAAAGTAATAATAACAGCCAGAAAACAGTAGAATGATGATTTCAAAATAATGAACAAAAAAGTCTCGTGAAATCATATTTCAAAAATGAATACATTTTTAGTCAAAACAGTCTATAAAACATGGAAAGAATATGAAGAAATGCCAAAAGGATGTATTTCAAGGATAAGGAAAATGATCCCTAAAATAAAATCTGAGGGGTGAGAAAGGACACTGATGCAAGAAAGTAAGAGACATGTAGATCAATCTAAGTCAATATTAGGGTTTCCTAATTTGTGAGGTTTTAAAAGAAGAGAAATAAATACAAACAAAAATAGCATATATCTATAAGGAAATTAAATTATTTTACAGTCCTTGCACTTTTCCAGAGAAAAGTAAAGATATTGATTATTTTTAGTCCCTGATAAGTCTGTACTAAAGTTTTAAAGATTCACAATAAAAAATGGGAAAAAAATAAATTTTTAGATATGAGTCTAATCACAATAAATATGAATGTATTAATAAAATATAAAAATGGTCCCATTGCAAAAAATCTAGTAATGTATCATTTATAAGAGACATACTAGAACAATAAAGATATAGCTAGAGTAAGACAAAAGATATACCACTTGCAGCAAAAAATGCTAGTAGAAAGTACTTCAAATATATTCTCTCAGTTTTCCTTAGTAACTGAACACTGATTTTCTTCAGAATGGCAATTTGTCAAACTTAAAACTGCATTTTTCCAGCTCCCTTGCAGTAGGTGTAACCAATGAGGCATAAACTGTGGCTTCAAGGAAATCTCTTTAATAGAGATTCACTCGATTGGAAGGAAGACCCATTTTGCACCTCCTCACATTTTCTCTCCCTGCTGCCTGGCATGTGGATATAGCTGAAGAGGAAAATTAAACATCGGGCTAAAAATGACATAAGAGAAAGAGATAAGGAGCATTGTTCATGGTAACTGAGGAGCTGCCATTTCAGTTCGGTACTGCCTTTCTCCAGACTTCTTTTATGTAAGAGATAAAAAGCAATCCTGAAGCTCACTTTGAGTCTTCAGTTATATGCAACTGTACTATATCTTAAGTAACATATCACAGAAATAATAAATTTAAAAATGCTGATGTGACTAATTGTGATCAGATTACTCTACTGAACAAAAATAAATCACGCCCAAAAGAGTGGCTTAAAACATTATTTTTCAGGTTCTGTGGGTCAATAATCCCAACAGAACACAGGGACAGCCCGTCCCTCATTCCCAACATCTGAAGCCCTAGTTAGAAAGTTTCAAGATCTGGGCATGATCCATTGGAAAAGAGTAAGAATCATCTGGAAGAATGTTTACTCCCATGACTTGCTGTGGATGCCAGTATCAGCTTAGACCTTACCTCCATCTGGCCTCTCCATGTGGTTTCCGCATGTCCTTCAGCTGGGGTTTCCTCACAGCATGGCAGATGAAAAGGAATGCTATTGCCATTACAATCTAGTTTTAGAAGGCACATAATATTACTTCCTCCTTAATTATGAGTTTCCCAGATTCAAGAGGAGAGAACAAAGACATGTATTTCAATGGCAGGAATGTCAAAGTCACCGTGAAGAAAAACTGACAAAACCACAAGCAAAAGTTGACAAATCCACCTTCAGAATAGGTGAGTTTAATAAACATCTCCCAAAAAAAACCCTATAGGCTAGATAGAAAAATAAGTCCGTAAGAGTAACAGATTTGAGTAACACAATTAACAAGCTTGGAAAAAATGATATAAATAGAACATTTCATAATATTGGGGAATGAACATTATTTTTGAAGATTTTAAAAGCCTGAACACACACTACTGCCAGAAAGCAATCGAATTTAAATGAATCTGTTTAATATAGATCACATTCTTGCATTACAAAGTAAGCCTGAAATTATGATGAAAAAATTAAAAATAAAAATTTACCAAGTTATATATTAAGAATGCATAGTTCTAAAGAATTCATGGGTCAAGAAAAACACGTAAAAAAAACTTAAAAAAAATAAGATTGAAAAAATTATAACAGAAAAAATTACATCAAAATGTTAGGATTCACTAAGAAAAGATATATACTTACAATCTTTTGATAAATAAAGACTACAGATTAAGGAGTTAAGTCACCTAACCTAAATTAGATAAAGAACAACAAAATAAAAACAGAGAAAGCAAGTAAGTAGTCATGATAGAAGTAATTAGTGATTTAGGATATAATAATACAGTGGAATAGATTTAACAAACCACTTGGATTGTGAAATGTATAATAAAATTGTCAAATCTGTGCCTAGATTTATACAAAAGCAGAATTGCAAAAGATGTGTGTGTGTGTGTTTGTATACGTGTGTATGTGTGTGTGTGTGCATACCTATGAGAGAGACAGAGAAAAGAAAGGAGAGAGGAAGAAAGAGAAAAAAGATGAAAAAAACATATTTATAGATGTAGCAGTGATCAAACAGCAAATAAAAAATTATTTCCTTTGGGGCGCCTGGGTGGCTCAGTGGGTTAAAGCCTCTGCCTTCGGCTCAGGTCATGATCTCGGGGTCCTGGGATCGAGCCCCGCGTTGGGCTCTCTGCTGAGCGGGGAGCCTGTTTCCTCCTCTCTCTCTCTGCCTGCCTTTCTGCCTGCTTGTGATTTCTCTCTGTGTGTGTCAGAAAAATAAAATCTTTAAAAAAAAAATTATTTCCTTTATACCAAAAATTTAGAAAAAGTTAAACAAATGAACCTGTTCTTATAAAAATATATATATTCAAGAATAACAAATTTTAATAATTCTATAACCATTCAAAAAATTAAAGTAGTTGTTAAACATTATTCCACAGAAATCACCAGACTCAAAATGTTACTGAAAAAACATTAAGTAATACCAAAATGGTGATATATCATTTCTTCTTAAATATGTCTGTAGATTCAATGACTTTCTTATCAAATGCCAACAATATTCATTTGTTTGTTTGTTTTTTTTTTCTTGCCTTGTTTTGAGGTAACTTGTCATGTTGATTTAAAATGTTAATGGAGGATGGGACGCCTGGGTGGCTCAGTTGGTTAAGCAGCTGCCTTCAGCTCAGGTCATGATCCCAGCGTCCTGGGATCGAGTCCCACATCGGGCTCCTTACTTGGCAGCGAGCCTGCTTCTCCCTCTGCCTCTGCCTGCCGCTCTGTCTGCCTGTGCTCACTCTCGCTTCTCTCTCTATGACAAATAAATAAATAAAATCTTAAAAAAAAAATAAAAAAAAATAAAATGTTAATGGAGGTAAAAAAAAAAAACAAGTATTGCCAAGTGTCTCATGAAAAAGAAAATAACTGGACAAACTTGCATTAATAGTTAGCAAGATTTATATTATCTAAATAATAAAATCGGAGTGGTACTAGACACAACTAAGACAGACAATGGGGCAGAAAAAAAATATTATAGATCACTGTAAAAGGATGGGCTCTCTAGCTAGTGTTGGAAAAACTGTTTATCCACCTGAGAAAAAATCACATGCTTACCTCATGCCATTCACAAAATTTAATTTCCAAATATAATACAGGGAAACTTTGTATCATTACAGAATTAAACAAACAAAATTTTCCAAGACCTAAAAGTACAAGCCACAAAGAAAAATACTAATAAAGGGTAATAAATTAAATTAAGAATTCCATTAATCGAAAGATGCTAAAAAGAGAGACTCAAAATTTTAGCCACAAACTGTGTTACTTTTGCAAGATACATCAAGACTAGTAACAAAAATAAAGAATTCCTACAATATGTAAGAGAAAGATAAATAACAATACAAAAAACAGAAGTGAAAGTAGCTCTCAGAAAAAAATAAATGGCCTTCAAATGTTAGAAAATATAATCAACCTCATTTGTAAAGAGGAGCGTGCAGATTAAACCACTATGAGATATAGAAATATCCACACTTCAGCAAAAAGTAAGAAATGTGTACTGTTGTAGTAAGGATATAGAAAACAGGAAAACTCATCCAGAAATTCTCATGCCCTGCTGGTAGAGATGTAAATATATGAAACCTCTTTTTTTTTTTTTTTAAGATTTTATTTATTTATTTGAGAGAGAGAGAGAGTGAGAGAGAGCATACAGGGGAGAAGGTCAGAGGGAGAAGCAGACTCCCCATGGAGCTGGGAGCTCAATGTGGGACTTGATTCCGGGACTCCAGGATCATGACCTGAGCTGAAGGCCGTCACTTAACCAACTGAGTCACCCAGGTGCCGGAAACCTCTTTCGAAAACAAATGAATATTTAAATCAATGAAGTGGAACATCTGCATACCCCTTGAATCAGCAACTCCACTCAAACATGTGTACCGGAAATATGTACAGGAATTTTTATAATCTCATTGTTTAATACAGAAAAAAGAGAATGAAAGAGAGAGAGAAGACAAAATAATCTCAAAGTTCATCAACAGTAAAATGTGTAAATAAAAAATATAGCACACTACACACAGTGAATGTTCTGGAATCACAATCACACACATTAATAGGACTAAATTCAACAAGCCAAATACGATTCTAAAAAGCAAGTTATAAGAATATATACGACATTATTTAATTTATATCAAGTTCAAAAACATGTACAACTACACAATATTTTTTAGGAATAAATACATATGTGGTAAAATTACAAAGAAACTTTAGGAAATAATACAACATTCATGTCACAGGATACCTGTGTGCAAACATGGCAGAGAATACACGGGGGAGAGAGTTTATGGATGCCTCAAAGTATAGTTTACATAATATTTAATTTTTTATTACTTTTTATTCTTGTTAATTTGGTATCAATCAAGGATTTTACTGCAAAAATTGTATTTACCTCAAGGTCTCAATAATTGCATTAAGTGATAGCCTATGTTCTCACTCCAGGAACATGACTCTTAACAAGTGATATAATATAAGTACAAATGTACCTGCTTCCTAATTTAACACTATGTTATTCAACTTTTTGGTGGGTTTTCAAACAGTATAGAAATAATAATGTTGAAGCTAAATAAACCATATGATTTTTTATCTGTTTTTGATAATTTTATATTCTCCTAAATTGGAAAAATATGTACATAAATTATTAAAGATATACAAATTACTATACATACATATAAAAATATTTAAGATTTTATTCATTCACTTATTTTTTTAAAGATTTTTATTTATTTGACAGAGAACACAAGTAGTCAGAGAGGTAGGCAGAGAGAGAGAGGAAGGGAAGCAGGCTCCCTGCTGAGCAGAGAGCCCCATGCGGGGCTCGATCCCAGCACCCTGGGTTCATGACCTGAGCTGAAGGGAGAGGCTTTAATCCACTGAGCCACCCAGGTGCCCCATATTCATTTATTTTTTGAGAGAGAGAGTGTGTGTGCATGGGAGGAGGAGCAGAGGGAGAAAGAGAATCTTAGCAGACTCTGTGCTGAGCATGGAGCCTGATTTGGGGCTCAACATCACAGCACTGAGATCATATAATGAGCCAAAATCCAGAGTTGAACACTTACTGACTGTGCCACCCAGGTGTCCCCACATATAAAAATATTAAAGATGATGACCATATATACAATGTTCTTAAGAAGGTATATAAATATAAAATTTTTGAAAGGGTATAATATTATAAGATATACAAATTAGGCAAATATATACCATCAATAAATGCTCACTCAAATCAAATTGGTATAAAATCTATGCAATACTGTTTTGGTTAGAATGATATGTCTATGAGATTGTTAGAATCTTATACCCTGGGAATAAGCAGTACAATATACCTTATTCATAGACAATAAATGTATTTTTGTCTTCAGAAAATATGGTTTCTATTCATGCAATAAGAAAAAAAATTACCTTTTCCTTCATTTTTTTTCCTTTTTTTTTTAATCCAGAGGATGGAGAGTAGAGTTTGTATAAATGATCTTAGAAATTATTGGAATGATAAAAATGAAGTATACAATAAAGTAGGACTAGCTATTTTTGCATTCCAGCCATAGAGGACATGAAGACCAGCAACTTTGGATAGTCTATAAGCTAAGCAATTTGGAGCTGATGGGTGACTGATGGGCTGACATAACCAGGTCAGAGTGCTCTGCTAGGCTCTTCTAAGCTGTAACAAGGAATTAACATAGAACTATGTGCCCCTCTAAAGTGGGGATAGGGGTTAGAGAAATAGCATATAGCAAGTAGGGTGTGGAATCCCTTTTTCCTATTGCAACTAGGTAAGCTAAAAATGGTAGCCAAAATCTTTTTCTATTGAAAATATTGAAAACCAGAATTAAACTGGAAAAGGATTAATTCCCGCCTTCCATTAAAACTTCAAAGAATTGAAACCTATGGACAACTAGCAATGATATCAATTTATTAACATGAGTACTAAAAAAGGAGTTCGGCATAGACTTTACCACACTAATATATTTTATATATTAGTACCATGAAACACCATTCTAAAAAATGTATGAGGGTTTCAAGGCCACATAAGCATACCCAGTTGGAATTTTGCAAGACATCTCCACATATCAATTTGAGAAATTCTGTGGTAAAGAAACCTATTTACTTTTTTAAAACTAGTATTTGCCAAATTAAGTTGGCCAGCTTTTTTTTCTCTATAGTGAAAACTATATACAAACATGTTATAGAAATAGTGTTTTACTCAATCTACTTAAAGAACAGTTGGCCTATAGCCGGAGGTATATAAAAGACTTGAGGCACAGAATAGTCTGTGCAAGTCTAATTTTTGGAATTTTAATTTTGAACCCATAACTCTAAGAAGCAAAAAGATGATGAATATGAAAAAAATATGTTTTACATATATATGTACACACATATACATATACCTATTTTTTTTGTATTCACACAATATCTAGAACTAGGTACTGAGTACATAAATGCTGAATAAGAATGAAGTAGTTCCTGTCTTTATTAATTCCTTGCTATTATAGTGGAACAGATAAACAAATTTAGTAAGCACAAAATTTAAACACTCTGAAGTTTAATACATATATGAAAACTCTGCCATGATGTGGTAAATACCATCAAAATATAGATAAATAAATATCCCACTCCAACAGGAGATAAGAACTTAGCAGCTCCCTCCCCAAGCACATTTATAAAGGCAGGAACAAGAGATGGGCCCTCAGAAAATGGAAACGGGTTGTAGTTTCATTATCTGAATTAGGGTTGTTCGGCCTTTTTTTTCACTATTGTATAAGAAACAACAGGGAGCTGATATAGGGAATAAAATTGTCAAGGACTACTTTAGGTAAGGTAAAGAAATCCTGACTGAAAAGGAGACATTTTTCTGAGACATAAAGGAAGAGAAAAATCTAGTCATATCTTGGGAGTGGCAGAACGCTGGCAAGGAACATCCAGGCAAAGGAAAACACCTAAGGCTGGACAAAGCTTGCATATTTAAGAAAATGAAAAAAGCACCATGATATCTAGAATTATGAATCTGAAGAAAGAGGAAGGTCCAGATATGTAGCTCTTAGAAAGGTATGAATACAAGTTCAGATTTTATTCTACCTATAGGGGGAAGGCCCTTGAAAGATTTTAAACAGTCAAATAACATAACTCAAACAACACTTTTGCAATAAATAGAAGTGTGTGCTGACATGGTGAGTATGGAATCAAAGAGAGTACTCCACAGACTGTTGCAGCAATCCTGGTAAAAATATGGTGGTGGCCTTGATTGGGGTGAGGTCATCAGCTGAGAGTTAAAAGGGGTGTCTAAGGGAGAGTGGAGCTGTAGGAGTGAGAAGTTATGGAATCATCTGTAAAAACAGGAAAGTAACCTTACTAGAGAAATGAAGTAAGGGAACATCAAGAATAGTAACTGTTAAAGCAGCTGAAAGTTGTGTTCCTCCATCAGCATTTGGCTATGAGGCGAAGTCATACAGGCAAAAATATCAAAAGTTCATCCAGGTTCGGAGTTTGCTGGTACTATAAGAAGAAAAAAAAATAAGAGGAAAGAAATTTGAGAATATATATAAGAGAAAGGCTGAAGTAATGTATCTCAGAATCGAGAGGCAAGAAAAAATAAGATACTAGAGAGCCAAGAGAGAAAGAAAGGACAACGATGAATGAGGAAGAAACTTCCCATGTCCTTAAACCTAAAAATTCATGAAGATACAAAACAAGAAAAGAGTCCCTATTGGAGAGAGCTAAAAAAGAATATCTGTAAGTTTAAATTAAGGCAAAAAATGTGGAGGCACTCATCTAAGAAAAGGATGAATATATAGGCAAGAATATAATAGTCACTGAGCTAGTGTTCCAGAGATGGGAGATAAATGGGGATGGGGATGTACAGAGATGCACAGAGTAGTGTGAGAATGATTATTACTGTAAAAAGGGATGGCCAAGAAGGGAAGATAAGAATAATTCTTATAATCAATAAGATAAGTGTGGACATGCAGAGCTACTGCTGTGTTTGCAAATGCTTTTGCCTGTTTATGAGATGGCATCTCTCTAATGTTTATTCATGCTCATGGGATGTTGCCAGCTCTCTGAGAGAGTTCCATGTGTGATAATAGCCATTCTAAGCAGCAGTTCCCTGTGGCTAGGCATAAGGTCCTAGTGAGTTTACTTGAAGCTCCATCGTAGCTGTTACGAAGATTTGGAATAGTAAGTTTTTGAGGTTTTTCGTAGTTTGGACTCTCAAGGTTAAAACTTTCTTGCATCTAGTTTTCATATTCCACCCTTCTAATAGATGGATCTACCTACAATCTAATTTGAACATGTGATTTATCAGCTTAAAGTAATTCAAAGATTACCCAGGCTTTGCTTTTTAAATTTGATTTACATCAGAATCACCTTTTGGAAAATATTTAAAAAATACAAATCTTGCATTCCATCTAAAAATTTTTCATCATGATTTCTGGATATTTATATATTTAATCAATATATTTAATACAATTTCCCTGCAAGAAATCAATCTGCTTAATATGATTTCCCTGCAATTGTAGTGCAGCCTGGTCTACACTGGTCAACAATGGGAATTTCCAGCTAGATGGGATAAAACAAAATAAAACAAAACAAAACAAAAAACCCCTCCATGATCTGGCTATTTCTACTGCCAATCAATACATCTAGATGCAGGATTCTCTGGCTATAGAAAGTAAACAGTTTGTTATTCCTGTTGAGAATCCAAATAGTGCCTGACCCTGTCCACAGAGTACACTATAGATTCAGTGCCAGTCAGCAACCCTCCACATTGCATGGGATGGTGTGTGTGTGTGTGTGTGCATGTGTGTGCCTGTTTTCCCCTTATGATGTCTTAAATTCATCAAAGATGAATTTAAAGATAAAGATGAATAAGGAGGTCCCTGCTCTCAGCTCTGAGTCTTCAGCATTTAGCACAGTCCCTGGTATGCATCATGTTCCTCTAATGTGTAAATAAACTAAAGTGTAAGCTACAGTTAAGTCAGAAAGAGATGCAAACACTTAGAGTATAATTGGTAAGTACACTCTGGAAAATGACATGAGATTATCTGTGAGCAATGGGAAGGAATCCCAATTTAGGTTTGAATGTGGGGTTGAAGAGAAAACTTCACAAAAGATATGAAAGAAAGAAATCAGTGTTTGAAAATTCTTAAGCTCAACTTTTAAAATGTTCATATAAGAGTAGAGAAATGTGTCAATCAAGGATAAGCATCTATTTAAGGTAGGGAAATGGTAAGAGTGAAGTAGTGAGGGAGCACAGAGTGCTGCCAGTGATCACTCAGAAACCGATTAAGCAGTGTGACACTATGTTTGGGGTAGATTTTAACCTTTTTGTCCCCCTTTTCCTGTATTCTGAAAAATGAGCACTTACATTGGCTAGCAGGTCCTCTACAGCATATCTACTCCTGAAACATAAGAGCTCTTGGTAGAAAATGATGGCCTGTGAAAACAGTAGAAAAGAGCTTGAGCCCCGCTTCCTGCACTCATTAGCTTATTTTGCCATCAATTGAGTCCCTAAGCTTGAGACTCAGTTTCTATAAAATGAGGATAATGAGTCTTGCTTTGCCACACAGTTTTTGTGAAGATAACATGAGAAAATGTGTGGGAGCGTGATTAATAAACTGAAAAATGCTTCATAAATATAAAATTCTCTTATTTCTATTCTACTCTCATTTCATTCCTATTTCTTATGATATTTTGTTCTTTCCTAGAAAAATATTCTAATTATAATGTATGATAATTAGCTAAATTAATATCAAATTATTTCACGCAAGTGCTCAATTGATTTAATTTAAATTTAACACACATGATCTCAAAGGCACCTAATATATAAAATACATTTTCTTTTGGTATGGATTTCATAACCAAAGGAATTTGTATTTGTAAAGCACACTTAACAATACTTTGTATATTCACTTTTTTAAAAAATTTCTACTTTTTCCCTTAAAGGGAAAGTGCTTTTAATCTATTCTCTTGCAGACTTAACATTTCAGGAAGAAAAAAATGTATGTTCATGTGGGAGCTATAATATTTGACATAATAATCTTCATTCTCCATGAGAAAATAATTATAGTTTTTATACTACTAATTTGTTCTTTCCATACATAATTTTTAGGGCTTACTATGTGGCAGGCACTGTGCTAAGTACACAGGATATAGCAGCAGCATAAAAAAGATACTGCCTTCAGGAAACATACATTATCTTGGGAAAGACATATAACTTAAAAAATTACAACAAAATAAAATGAATGTACATGGTGATATAAAAAATAAAATCACATAGGGGCGCCTGGGTGGCTCAGTGGGTTAAGCCTCTGCCTTCGGCTCAAGTCATGATCCCAGGGTCCTGGGATCGAGCCCCGCATCGGGCTCTCTACTCCTCAGGGAGCCTGCCTCCACATCTCTCTCTGCCTGCCTCTCTGCCTACTTGTGATCTCTGTCTGTCAAATAAATAAATAAAATCTTTAAAAAACAAACAAAAAATAAATAAATAAAAATAAAACCACATAGACGCAAATCCTGACATTTGAATCAAAGCAAACCATACTAAAAAAGGTAAGAAGTAAAACCCTTAAGATTGTAACTATGTTTCACAGTCAATCATCTGGTGTCCCATGACATGTCACTTGCTTTTTTGAATGCCAATTCCTAGTCTATTCATATTTAGGTTATTTAATCTTGCTTTATTTTTCTCAAATCATGTCCATCCTTACCTTCTATGAAGGAATCTCACAGTACTTACTTAGAATGAGTGTAACAGACAAGCAGATGATACTGCAGGCATGTATAAATCTAAAAATAATAATAAAATAAAATGGGCACACCTATTAAAAGGAATTTGAGAATATTAATCTGATATAAATTAATTCATTATATTTTGTGAGAGGTAGGAGGGTAAAATAAGTCACTTCTTTGTTAACTTTTCAAATAATGGATGAGGAATTTACAGACTTAAACTCCAGCAATAAAATGCTTATACGATCTAATTCCTCACATACCCTCCCAATAATAATGGATTATTGCAGAACCTTAAGCGTAGTCTGCTTGAGAGCTGTGTGGCTCTGGCAGATTGACAGTCATGCCTTGCTGAGCAGGTTAAATCTTAGAGTGCAGGTATCCACAACTGAGCCAAAGTCAAACTCAGAAAGACAATTTTGACAACTCAATAAAACGCTGGAGAAATTATTTGTAGAGCTTGTTAGGATCATTAGTTCTTACAATGCAACAGGTTATTAGGATCATTTGCTAAACTCTGTGAGTTTTGCTTCCTATAATTTTAAATATAATTTACCAGAAACAAATTAAATTTCCTAATGGCTCTCTTATGTACTAAAATGAAAATGTTTCTCAAGAAGTGGCTTTCCTTTGTTCCACTCCTAACTACAAGCAAAAAAGGACTTTTTTTTTAAACCAACATTAATGAAACCAACTAACGAATTTTTTCTGATATTTGTATTTAACTTAGTATGAAGAAAAGTGCCTGATACAAAGTAGGTTATTACTGAGTACCGACTGAACAAATAAGTATTCACAGAGCTACCTTAAATCACAAACTAGTATGGAAAAGTGATGGCAAAAGCATATTCATGTGAATATGCATGTGAAAAGAATAATGTGGCAAGATCAGTTAAAGAAAAAATTAAATAAAATTTGATTTACTCTTACAAATAAGTTTTTTAAGGCAGTGCCATAATACTGCTGTATTTCCTTCAGTAATGAGAAATGGAAAGGCTTTGCTTTGTCTCAGTGCTGAGCAGAAATGACATCGAGCTCTTGCTACAAACCACAAACAAAAGGATTCAAAGATCTATTACTGAGGCAGCACCAAGCCAACCACTGTCTCTACCCACAAAAGGTGTATGACTAAATATGAAATGAATTTTTGAAATAAGGGCCATACTTGCCCAAATAATTACTATATTAAAACCACTGTCATTTTGGTGGAGGGCTGACAGATGAAATATCTAGCTGATGACAGTCTTATCATATTACAGATCTTCTGCTGTTACACAGGTTTCCCTTTGCTCCTTGCCTTGATAAAGCTGAACAGTAAAATGTTAACAGACACCTCGAAAGTTCAATTTCCAACTTATATAATGTGTTTGACTAAAAAAGAGACATATTTAGCAATGCCCTCCTTCATCAGTATTGATCATTATATTTTCTTCGAATTCACCCTCAAAAATACCATCTACCATCTCTAGCTCATTTCAAAGACTACATATTTTTTAGTTTCTTGTCTTTACTTTTTAAATTTCTTACTGTGATTTTTTCTTTTTTAAAGATTTTATTTACTTATTTGACAGACAGAGATCACAAGTAGGCAGAGAGGGAGAGAAGAAGAAGTCTCCCCGCGGAGAAGAGAGCCCGATGCGGGGCTCAATCCCAGGCTCTGGGATCATGACCTGAGCCGAAGGCAGAGGCTTTAACCCACTGAGCCACTCAGGCGCCCCTGATTTTTTTTTTTTTTCTTAATAAGAATCTCAAAAGCATCTATCTGAAGAAAGGCAATCCACACAATATGAGTACACTTCTAGCAAATTAGAGTACCCATATTTTTGTTACAAAACAAAAGAATGTAAGGGCAAATGGCTGAATTGGATTACAATCAGGGTTGCTGCTAGAAAATCACAAAGTCCATCATCATTACCAGTGGTAGAGTTAGAAAGGCAATTGGAACTTAGAAATGTATTTTTTAATGGTGCACAGGAAAAATGCACAATGCACTAGATATTGAATTTTCCCTGACTTGGGAAAAGTTATAATCGTTTCTAATTTTCTTTTATGTAATATATGACCATCTGAGATCAAGTAAATAGAAATTTCTAAATGTCAATGCATAAAGTATTTTATAAACAAGAGACACAGCCAGCAAGTCTGCTGTATTTCTGGAAAAGTTCCCTACACTCTAAAGTTGACAAGGCAGAGAGCCATTGCAGCATTAATTGCAGTCTTTAGAATGGAAGAATATTTCTCTGTAATTAAGACTTTCTGAATTAGAAAAATATGATCTACCCAAGTTTCCCTGCTTTTATGGTAAATTGTTAAATAATAATGAAATCAAGTGATTTAAATGGCGGCTACTGGACAGTCTCACATTTTCACAAATAGCTTGCCAATACCACCCCACTGTTTATCCCCAAATACTTACACCTTATCAGCCCTACTTTTCCTTGTGGGAAAGGTTAGACCTGGTGTCCCCGCCAGAGCAGAGAGGTCAGTAATAGTGACAGGACTTCCTAAAGGGCATGAAGCAAAAGGCAACTAAAGTCTAGCCATGAATGCTGATGGCTCTGGACACTGGGACAGTTTCAGAGAGCAATAGCCACACCTGGGACAAGAAGCTTCCAGGTGGGGGTGGATTTAAAGGCACAAGCAGTTACACTCACAGAACTAAAAAAGACTCTAAAGCAATGGTGGACTGTATAGCTACTGCTGCAGTGATCTTCAGAAACTATACAGAAGCTAGTATAAGCACAGGCTGAAAATACAAATGTTCTCCAACTAATAAACCCTAGGAAGAAGGGATTATTCTAGATAACCATGATTTGTGTTTGCATGTGTGCCAGAAGGGTGGAGAACTTGGAAGAACAAGCATTGGAAAAGGACGGTAGGGGTTTCATCCTTGGCTTTCTTGCAAACTATCAGCCAGGACTTCTCACAGCCGAGATAAGCTTTCCCCAGCACAAGATGACAAGACTGGAGGCAACCGCCAATAAATAGACTAATATTTTCCTGGTCTCCCTTGTACAAGACAACCAACAATATCTTCCATTTCTTTCACTAGTCTCTGAAGGTAACTCTGAAGAGAGTAGAAAATTCAGTCAAATGTGGCTTTAGCACCCCACCACACTTGTATGACTACTCACATTCATTCTAAATGGGTTTCTTCCACATTTCATGATCCAAAGCAACCCAGTCCAATATCCACATTACCAAAGTCTTTAATCTTAAAATTAGCACACACTGCTTTCTGTTATCTGCCTGAACAGTGGTTCTCAGGTGATCAGTATGCTCTTAAATCTGTTGTAATGTATTTGACTACTGGAATAGAATCACTAAAATATGACTCCTGACCCTGGCAGAGCAAACAGCTTCAGAGGCCACAGCTCTTGGACATTCAGTAAGTCTCTGGCTCTACATCAACAAGCAGGGTTTTGTAACCGACACTAACACGTTCCTATCATATGAAGGGCTCATTTCTTGCTTTTTTTTTTTTTCAAGATTTTATTTATTTATTTGACAGACAGAAACAAAGCTAGCCAGAGAACATAAGCAGTGGGAGTGGAGAGGGAGAAGCAGGCTTTCCACTGAGCAGGGAGCCCGATGCAGGGCTCGATCCCAGGTCCCCGGGATCACGACCTGAGCTGAAATCAGACACTTAACTACTGAGCTGCACAGGTGTCCCATTGAAGGGCTCATTTCTATTATATGGACATTATCATTTCTATCACAGGCACCAGCTGTGTGTGCTGCCTTCCCCTGTATGTGAGCTGTACTTGGGGTGGTACCCAGGATTCTATCTTATGCTTCTGTTCATTCTGAATCATCTTTCAAATCTAGACACCCACACACACACCACTAGTAAAACTCCAATCAGCAACGACTTGAGTATCCACATTTACTTCTTCTTAGTAGTGCTCCAAATCAGTTGCCTCCAATTCCAGTGGCTGAAATCAAGCTATGACACAGATTCTATTATTTTAACAGTTTGGGTTGAATTGCTTTATATGGCAGATATAAATGTTCAAAACTCAGATGTGGATGGAATGTCATTGTTTTACATTTTCTTTTTCCTTTCTCTCTTCTTCTTTTTATTTTAAATCAATTTAAATCTGACCCCAGAGTATTACTACAGCTCCTCCTACCTTTTCTCTGAGGTTACATGAGAAACCAGAAGGCCTGGCTGGTGCCCAGGAAGGAAGGAAAGGGCCTTCAATCTTCAGTCTGTTGTAGATGTCAGGTCTACCCAGTCAGTGCAAACTCAGTGATAACTGCTGTGTCTGTGCTAGACTTAGGGGAGATAATTTTTTTTTTCTTGAGACTAGAAAACCTATATTAGAAACCTCCTTGAGGGGTTCTGGGCCGCATGACCTTCAGAGGCCCCACAATCTCCCTGATGGACCATCATACACCATCTAGTCTTTGACTCATTTTTTTCTGCCTCTATTCCTTCTTCCTATAAAATGACTTCACAAAACTCAGTCTTCCAAAGAACAAAATCTAGACAGGAGGATTTATTTAAGTATGTTGTACAGTTCAGCCAGAAAACACAAATCTTCTCTCAGATAAGGCAGAAGAAAGCTAGGCAGACAACTTGGAATAAATGGGTGGGGGCAGGAAAAGGGAGCCACCAGGAGTGTGAAGGACAGCAACTCATAAAAAACAAACAAAAAATCTGCTGGAGGACAATAGGGCAGGAATAAATGTATGTCTCCATAAATTACCATTGGTCCTTGCTTCCTGATGTCTTTTTATTCCTTCCTGTTACAATGGATGGTGTGTTGGAGAATTCTGAATCAAAAAGAAATTTTAGTCATCCACTTTGAATAACTTTCCCACTCTTTAGATGAGAAATTCAAAAACTTGTATAAGGCCATGTACCTTTTTATGTTTTTATGTCACAGTTTTATCATTCATGGAAGAGTTATACAATTACCACAGTACTAATGTGATTTATATATTTTATTTTCAATATGCCCATATTGTATATCTGTCTTACTATTTATGCTATAAGTGTCTTTGTCAAAATTATTTCATTCATTGAGCCTACTGCACCTACTATTTCTTTCCATAAATCATGACATTTATAGAATGAAATCCATATAAATAAAATGGTATTACTGATACCTTCAAGTACATTTTGTAGTTAACTGTCCTTCAAACTTCTCTGAAATAAGAAACTGTACTCATATAAAGAGAAATATGTATTCCCTATATGCCCCACTGCTCTGAAGTTTCTAGTACCAAATTATAGATAATTATGTGCCGAATATTATTTTAAATGAAAAATTAAAATTAAACTAGTCATTTCTAATATTCAATGTTGGGTATTTTCAATTTGGTTGACTCCTGGCTGAATTCATGATCTGGTATGTTACAACCTGGCAAAGCCATGCTTAGCCTTTCTCTTTCCAACAGAAGTGTGAAATTTCATGTCCTAGAACTGTTACTGCCTTCATTCATTGGAAAACTGATTTAGATCATCGGGTAAATTTGTGTGCATGAGTGTGCACATTCACCTGCTCAGGAATTGCTATACTACACAGAGTGAAAAGTAATATGTACCATAGAAGCTGCAGTCTAACTGTGGGTTTGAAAACTGCCTCTAGTATTTAGCAGCTCTGTAACCTCAATCATCTTAACTTCATTAAGCTTTAGTTTCCAAATCCTAAAAAAATAACAAATCCTATTTCATGGGGTTCTAATTAGGAGCGAGAAGAATGCATACAAAGCTCTTAGGAGAGTATATGGCACATATTAAGCACTTAATGAACATCAGCTAGACATATCTAGCATTGGTGTTCTGGAAAAATGATTTTCAATTTTTCTGAAAGCACAGTAAATAATATAGCAAATCACAACTCCGCATATTTATAAACTAGATAAATTTTTGTGAAGTTATAGTTCCCTTACTATGTGTGATGAATTCTAGTCTGTGTATGTGTATGTATGTGTAGGTGTGTGTATTTTTTTTCTCTTCCATACTATTCTACACTCGTCTACATTATTTCATTTTTTAAATGCTGAGCAGGACCCATTAAATTGATTTCACAATCCACTAAAATCAATCCTCTCTGATAGAGAAAATACAGAAATAACACTTAGAAATGAATAATCATGATCATAAATGATATTTCTGTATTGAAATACATAACATAGTCAAGTCTAGATTGTGATCAGTTTGGTTCTAAGGAATTTCAGGTTTTGTCTGCACTCATACATAAAATGTGCTGTTTTAGGAGAGAATTTTAGTGTCTGGCAGCAGATGTTGCAGGAATGTAATTTTTTTTTTTAATAGCTCTCAAAGATTTTGTGGAGCAAGGGATATTTCAGAAACTAAAAGAAAAGAAAAAGAGAATATTTCTTTGTGCTAAAATACATAACACTGAACAGCACTGGTCAAAGTATTTGGAATAAGAACTACTTCAGAAAATCCAGAATAACTATTTACCAAAATGATATAAAAATGTTTTCATACTTAAAATGAATTCTATATTTCTATTTTAAAACTACTGCTGATTTCCAGTACATGAATATTCTGGACACTGCAAATGTGCTAATACAACGTCATGTAAATGTACAGGTCAAGGAGTTCATTTGGTATTTCTCTGGGCATTAGTACAAAGATACTTGTTCCTTTCAATACAGTCTGTAATTCATTTAAGTATTACATTTTCAGCTCTCAATTAGGTTTTCAAATCTTACTAATGTGATGAATTTTCTTACCATCATGTCCTATTTTTAATAATTTAGTCTCTGATGCCACTTCTTGATTTTATGGTATGTTATCATGACCTACTCGCTGATTGTTAATATGCTTCTCATATTTATGCCTATATGAATCTCTCAAACATTCAGCATTTAACTATAGATTTCACATGAATTAGAAGTATTTCTAATCCTTTATTACAAAAACTAAGTATTCATGGGATTAGATGAAAGGTATGAATTATAATTAATTTATTTGTGAATAAAATAGTCTCAAAGTTTCTTCACACCCTTATCCTAAAAAGGTATGTTCAGAAGTTTCATGTCTTTGGTGATCATTTATTTTAATTTCAAAATAAAATGCAGATGTAGAATTACATTGTTAAATTTCAATTCTCCTAATGGGAGGGGAAAAAAAAACTTCAGAAAAAAAAAATTCCTGATTTAAAAATTCTTATTACCTTTTATTTTTCACATATCTCTTTCTCTAAAGAGTAAACCCACTTAAAAAGACTAGTGATAGAAGTTTGCTTTTGTGAAAACTGACAGAAGATAGATAATACACATAAAATATGTGCTGAACATTTGGATATATTTATTTATTTGGATATATTTAGTAAGAACTTAAAATAAGGCCTTTCCAAAGGTTTATAATAGATATAAATAAAAATTATTTCACTTTCTTATACCTCTAAGGAAGGAAGATCTTGGGAGTTGAGAGGCCTGATATAAGCAGAAATGAAGATTTCTTAGAGATGGAAAATTTATGACAATAAATTTCTTAATAAAATGATATCAATAAAGCATGTAAATAGCTTCAAAATCACTTGATTGTTAAAAACATTTCAAAGTAAAATAGTATGAAGAAAATAAATATTTTATATTTAATTGGCATTCTACCTATACAGAACACAACAAACAGGCATAGAAGAACTCTGAAAGGTAGAAAGAAGATTCTGTCTAGGAATCTTCAAACAGAAAAATGACTCAAAAGTGGATTCCTTGATGCTCCTATTGTCTCCCATTTACTCTGGACAGAGTGACAAAAGCTGCCGATCCAGAACCACCAAAAGACACAGACAAACATAAGCTTAAAAAAAAAAAAAAAAAAAAAAGCCTTCTCTCTCTGGACAAAGGGCTAGAGAAAGGGTAGCCCTAATACACCAAAGACACCTTCCTCATCTGACCTCCCACAGCTTCTGTAGGGCCAAATGGGGGCTGATTTGTGAACCATCCTCAACCCTACGGAGGCAAGTAGTATGGTTCAAATGGCATACCAAGTGTGGCAAGCAGAGAAATGAGCATTTCCTTACATTGTTGAGTTATGTATGCTTGTAATGATTGATTAGTTACAATATATTGTTTAGAGACATTGATAGGTTATAACTTCTAACAACTGAATTGATCAATGAGTCTATTATTTCTGAATATAAACTTAATATAAAGTCTGTTTCATTCAAATCCCAGTTTTTACCTGAAGAATCCAGAGTAACAAAGTGTCTAACTTCTACTATATTTAAATTGAAATCACATGACATTGAGCATAAAATAAATCAACAGTAATTCCCCTGACTTTCTATATCCTTAGGGATACTTAATGATGTTGATTAGAAGTATCATAGTGATAAGAGATGGGGAATTAGATTTCATTTTGGATTGCAAGTAACAAGGGCATTAAAATAACCCTCTCTCGGGGCGCCTGGGTGGCTCAGTGGGTTAAGCCACTGCCTTCGGCTCAGGTCATGATCCCAGGTCCTGGGTTCAAGCCCCGCATCGGGCTTCCTGCTCAGCAGGGAGCCTGCTTCCTCCTCTCTCTCTGCCTGCCTCTCTGCCTACTTGTGATTTCTCTCTGTCAAATAAATAAATAAAATCTTAAAAAAAAAAATAACCCTCTCTTTTCCCCACCACAACCATCCAACAAATATTTTTATATTCAATGTATGCTATGTGAAATCAATGTTTCATTTGCCGAGGATACATCAGTGAACAAAATGAAAAGAGCCTGCCTCCTGGAACTTATTTCTAAAAGGGAAAACAGAAAATAGTAGGATAAATAAAATACCTAGCTTATAAGCGTAAGTATCAAAGAGAAAAAAAATATATAGGTAGCATAGAATAGAAATACGAAGTGTTGGCAGAGAAGACATTTTTAGAGAAGGAAGTTTTCACTCAAAGGGTATCATTTGAGTAAAGACTTATGGAAATGGGAACATCATCTTTAGAGCTATCCAGCAGAAGGCTCTGAAAGGGAAAATGCCTGATATAATCAAAGAACTGAGACAAGAGTGGAGTATTGAGGGAGTAAGTAGTGAGATGTAAGAACAAGATGCTATTGCATATATATTATATGAATCATTATAAGAACTGTAGCTTTAATTCTGATAGGCAATAGAAGAATTAAAATATTTTGAGCACAAGGGTGAGATGATCACCTCACATGTTAATACAATCACTATGGCCACTTTGTTGAGAAGAGGATATAGATAAGGGCAGAGAGAGCTCTTCCAATAATTAGGCTGAGAGGACAACTAACTGGATTAGAATGTTGATCTCATAGTTTGGCAGGAATTGAAATAAAGCAAAATCAATTAGATGTGCTGATAGACTGAGTACAGAATTTGAAAGAAAATAGTCTAGGCTGAAGCAAGATAATTTTACCTAGACATCTTACTGAAGGAAGAACTAGGACAGGAGCACAGTACTTTGTTTTGTTTTGTTTGTCTTCTGTTGTTTTGGTAAGGGAGGAAGTTTTAGGAGTAATAAAGATAAATAAACAGATTAAGTAGCTGGAGAGGTAAAAGAAAAATAGAATGAGTGAAATAACCTGGAAGCCAGATGAAGAAAAACATCTTTAGAAAGAGAGGTGATTGGCTGCTTAATACTGCTGATACGTCAAATAGTTAACAATATAAAGGCCATTGGTGACCTTGACATTGAGTAGTGGGAATGAAAGACTAACTGATGCAGGTTCAAGAGGCAGTCAGTGAAAAGGAATACAGCAAGAATAGAAAATTATCTTAAGGAGGAGTGTAGAAGACATAAAGAATAAGGATGACACCCACTCAGCTCATGTTTGCTCAGCCCTTCATGCATGCCAGTTTAAGTGCTTCATGTATTTTGTTTCACTAAATCCTTACTACAAATCTATGAGATAAATATTACTATCCTCACCTCATTATCCTCATTTAATGGAAGAGAAAATTGAGGTATATCAAGGCTAGGAAACTTGATCGAGATCACAGATACTCCATTTTTAAGCATTAGCTATGCTAACAATCAGAACTGTATGATTTAGAAAATTTTTGACTATTTGGTAGATTTAATGCAAAGAGATGCAACAACAAAGTTCACATAGCAGGAGGTCTGTAGTTGTATGGCTATAGGTCTCATTGATTATCAATAAAATAATGTCAGAGATCTTGTTTGAGTTCTTTAAAAAAAGGTTATAAAACTCTAAAAATCATATCAGCATATGACATTTAAAAGTTGGAAGGAAGGACAAGGAGATTCACTTTGTGGGTATTCTATAGAAGAAGAAAACTTTCCTAGAATTGCCACCTTTTATACTTTTCTGGCCAAGACAGAAAAACTTACCAGGGCTCTTGTTGCAAGGGATACCAGAGAAATGAGCACCCAGCCTTTTCAGCCTTTACAATGGGAGTTCAGCTACACCAGCAAGAAGAAGAGAGTTGAGAATATCTGCTGGGTTAGCAAGCACAGATCTGGTAGAAAGAATACTCAGGAGAGAGACAGGCAGAGACAAGAGAGAGACACAGAAATATTACATCATGGAGCTTAAACTTGCTGAGAAAAGTGACAACAACTTTTTTTTTTTTTCAGATTTTATTTATTTATCTGAGAGAGAGAGCATGAGCAGGGCGGGGGTGGGGAGTGGATGGGCAGACTCCATACTGAGCCTGATCAGAGCCTGATATTGATCCCATGATCCTGAGATCATGACCTGAGCAAAAGTCAGACCCTTAAATGATTAAGCTACCCAGATACCCAAGGGACAACAACATTTTAAGATGATATTTAAAAGGCAAGGAAAGTCTTTAAGCTTAATATGAAATTTGAACTTTTTTGGCAGTTGCGGGGGTGAACCAAGTAAATGTTCTGAAATCTCTTGGGACTGATCAGTGTTTCTTGTAATGTAGGCCTTATACTAAAAATAAGTGAAATTTTAGTGCTCAAGAATTAGAAGACTTATATTATTAAGATACCTATACTACTAAAGTGATCAACAGATTCAACTTAATTACTATCAAAATCCCCAGTATCTTTCTTTTTTTCAGAAATAGAAAAAAAAAAATCTAAAATTCATATAGCATCTCAAAGGACCTGAATAACCAAAACAATCTGGAAAGAAAACAAAAATAAATGAAACGAACAAAAATCAAAGCTGGTGGTCTCATATGTCCTGATATTAGAACATATTACAAAGCTATAATAATCAAAACAATATGGTATTGGCCTAAAGATAAATAGACCAACAGAACAGAATAGAAAGAGCAGAAATAAACCCTTACATATGTGGTTAAATGATCTTGAATAACAGTATGAAGAACACTCAATGGGGAAAGGACAATCTTTTCAAAATATGATGCTGGAAAAACTAAATATCCACCTGGGAAAGAAGAAATTAGTCTCTTACCTTATACCATATATATAATTTAACTCAAAATAGATTAAAGACCTAAACATAAGACCTGAAGGTATAAAACTTCTAGATGAAAACATTAAAAAAAGGTCACAACATTGGATTTGGTAATGATTTCTCAGATATGATACCAAAAACACAGGCAACAAAAACAAAAACAGTTAAGTGGGACTACATCAAACTTAAAAACTTTTGCACAGTAAATCAGAAATTCACACAGTAAAAAGACAAATGCTGGAATGGGAGAAAATATTTACAAACCGTAATATGTCTGATGAGGGGCTGCTGAGAATTTAACTGAGGTACTCCATGGTATTACTGCCTTGTTATCCACTTTGGTTGGTCAGGCAGCCTGCAGGGACCTTAAAATGACCTCTCATTCAAGTGCATGCCCTAGAGAGCAGCCTGTAGAGTCAAAAGCAAATGTAAGTTCCTGATTATGACAGCCCTTGTGATCAACAGTATCCCCTGCCTCCCAGCACCTTTCCTTTCTGTGCCTCAAAGTTAAGACCTCTTTGGGAAGTACCAAAACCTGGCTCTTTTTGTTTAAATTTACCAATCTGGTCTTATTCCCAAAACCACAAAGCACTCTGGACCCTAATAAAAGCATATGCTCTGGGTCCTATCTCTCTCTCTCTCTCTCTGTACTTTGCCTTGACTTCCCATGTGTCCCACTGAGGCTTGCCAGGTATTTCCTCCAGAACCAGTAAGTAATAACTTTCTCTATTTCAATCTCTCTTCTAGTCTATTATTCAACTGTGGCTTACCATCTGTTACTCCGTACTCTACTTAACAGTATTAATTTGACAGATTCATAACAGGAGTTAATATTCAGAGTACATAAAGGACTCCTACAACTTAAGTGCAAAAACAACAATAAAATAATCTAATTTTTAAAATAAGGAAAATACTGAGATTTTTCAAAAAAAGTATACAAATGGCCAACAAACATATGAAATGATGTTCATCATCACTAATCATCAGGAAAATGTGAGTCACAAGTTCTGACCACTATCAAAACACACACACACACACACACACACACACACACAAAACAGAAAATAACAAATGCTGGCAGGGATGCAGAGAAATTGGAACCCTTTTTCACCATTGGTGGAAATGTAAAATGGTACAGCTGCTATGGAAAATAACATGGAGGTTCCTTAAAAAGTTAAAAGTAGAACAACCATATGATCCAGCAATTCCATTTCTGGGTATATATCCAGTGGAACTGAAATCACTATGTCAAAGTGGTATTTACACACCAATGTTTGTTGAAGCATTACTCACAATAGCCAAGAGATGAAAGTAATCTAAATATTCACTGATGGGACAAATGGATAAAGAAAATGTGGTATATACATATAATGAAATATTATTCAGCCTTTAAAAAGAAGGAATGTTATATAATAAAATACGGATGAACCTTGAGGACATTCTGCTAAGTAAAATAACCCAGTCACAAAAGATAAATACTATATGATTCCACTTACATGAGATATCCAAAATAGTCAAACTCTTAGAAACAGAAGCAAAATACTGGTTGCCAGGAGCTTGGGGAATGAGGAAAATGGGAGTTGTTCAAAGGGTACAGAATTACAGTTTTGCAAGATGAAAATGTTCTATAGATCTGTTGCACAGCAATATACGTATAGTTAACAGTACTGCATTACACACTTATTAAGAAGAGTAAGATGCTAAATTTTATGTGTTTTTTACTTAAATTAATAGAAAATAATTAATGAAATTTTAGCCAGGAATAAATATGGCTTTCCACTGCATGCCTTTATTGTGATCTAAAATTGCTCAACTATAATAAAAGTTTGCATTTACTGAATGTTTACCATGCACTGGGTGCAAAGAAGCTTGACAGAGATTGTTTATAATTCTGTTCTACCAATGAGGAAATCAAGGTTTAGAGAATTATTTTGCCTAAAATCACATGTCTTGGGGCACCTGGGTGGCTCAGTCAGTTAAGCATCTGCCTTCAGCTCATGGGACCATGATCCCAGAGTCCCAGTCCCACATCAGGCTAGTTGCTCAGCGGGGAGTCTGTTTTTCCCTCTCCAGCTCCCCGTCTGTACTTTCTCTCTGTCTGTCAAATAAATAAAATCTTAAAAAAAAAAAAAGTCACATGTCTTATAAATGGTTTCATTACTATTCAAATTAAGCACATCTGAAAACAAATAAACACTGAAATATATGCTCTAGTTTTCTGTTGTTTTTGCTTTGTGTTTTTTAGCTGACATGTTAAAATCTATATGACAAACACTTTGCAGTGGAAACTTCCTTCGTGTAGAGAGTTTTAGTAATTTTGCCAAGCTCACTATTAAGATCATAACTATATAATTTGTTTTATTTACAATATATAATATGTATATACCTATAGAATAAATATAGACCCACATAGCAGCAGTATGAGTGGAAATTCCGCCTCTAATAATATTCATCTCATTGGAGCCTCCTTACAACTTTTTCACACAAAGTATAGTTGGTGGGAGAAGTGATAGGGTACTACCTCATTTTGTTGATGAAGAAACTGAAGTGAAGAGAAATTGAAGTATCTGATTTTATCAAGGTAAAGCTTTTGTGAATAATAGTAGAATCAAAAATAAAACCCACATCTTGGTCTTTGTTCGGCCTCTTCCCAAAAAGTATACTACCTGCTACTATTTAGCAACTTTACCCATTTTCAAAAAGAGTCTAAAATCTTCCTCAATGCTTCATATAAATTGAAAAGATGAAGTACAAGCTTTCATAAAATTTTCCAGCAGTGGGTTGCTTATAACTCTATGCCTTTTCTCCTAGGAGGTTCTTTCTCATCTGCATTAACAGCACTTGGATGAAAGATATGTAGAAGCCTTGCTTTAAAATTTTTTAAAAAACAAAATTCTATGCAGTGCCACGTATATACTTATGGAAATAGAAATTACCACTTAAATCTGTATGGAATCAAAGTGTGTTCTTTTATCACTCAATACATGATACACTAAGTTTTCCTTAGGATATCTTAGATTTAAGTTTATTTATCTGTTGTTTTAAATGCTCTCCTCACCCCAGTATTAGTGTTTCTGTGTAAATGACACCTTCCATCCTTCTGCTCACTTTATGCAGCCTTAGCTCTGCTTAGTGATTTATTGTTCCCAGATAATTCCGATTCTTCTGGCCTTCCAACAAAGTAGATGTGCTTTCTAAGCTGTTTACGTGGTTCTCCGACGATACTGTGTGTACTGCAAGCCAGCTAAGAAGGGGCTTTAGCTTCTTAGCTTCTTCTAATTACTCTGATTTGTACTGGTTTAAAGTCAATTGAACAGAGGTAGACAGAGGATCAGTCTCAGCTTGTTGCCTTTTTTTTTTTTTTTTAAGATTGATCTCCTCTTCCTATCTGTGTCTTACAAGAAGAGTATTCATTTTATTCTTTTAATATAGGAGTAATTCAATATTTAACTTTCCTTGCACTGTATATAATTTTTTTCCTTTTAGCTTCTTTTCTATTAGTCCTTTTAAAATGACATTTTAAAAAATATCTGTGGGGTTAATTGAGGTATAGATCTTACTGGAGACATAAGTGTCACTTTTCTATCTCAGTTACATTCTTTAAAAATTATTTATAGAATCATAATATGTGGAGAAGGTAATATGTAGATTATGAATATTAGCTACTACAAAAAAATGAAGGATCCAAATCCAGCCAGAAATCAACTTAGGTCAATTACATGTTGGTTGGTGAAATTAAGATCTAAGAGTTTGCAAAGAGACTGGAGGTGGAGGGAAATGGATAATGATGAAAATAATATGTTTGGGGGAATGAATTTTTAGTTATTTTTCATCCAAAATTTAGGAGATGGGTGCCTATGGGACATAGGTAAACCCTAGTTTTTTTTTTAATTTTCAATTCATTCCTAATTAATGATTTGCTATTGTTCTCTAATTCTTTGTTCTCCAAAACTAGATTATAAGAAATTGGAAGAACTTCATATATGGATAGCATTATATGCATAATAATGGCTAAATGGCTGATGAGAAATTGTATGCATTTTCTAATGTCTCAAAAATATTATAGTGTGATTTAATTTCAAAATGTTCTAGATATACTAAATGAGTCTTTGAAGCCTCTCTTCTAAAAAACAAAAAACAAAACAAACAAAAAAACCTCTTGAAAAAGTCTTCTTTTATTCAACTAAGAACACAAGTACTAACCATAATCTGTCTTACACTGAGTTAGGTTTTTGCCTTCCTTTTAATAGTATCTTATTAACACATTATCCTCTGAAGATAGTGTTCAAATTTATTGCAGATTAAATTCCTAGAAAAGGAACTGTAATTTGAAATAATGAACAAATTTTCCCATTGGAACAAAATTACAATGGGAGGTTACATTTCTAACCCTGAGGAGGCCAGATGTCCATTTTTATAGAAGTCACCACAAGTAACGCATCTAGTCAGATACAGATGATATACCTATATAATCTGAGGCTTCTAAAGGATATATTACATTGGGAAAGGAGAACAGCACAGTAAGCCATCATATAAAATTGGATTTAATGTAATAGAGTACAGCAGAATACATTACTATTGTAATGTATTCAAGAGATTTAAAATAATGGATTTTATGGTAGAACAAGTGGCAAGCATTTCAGAGGCACAAGCCTTTAAACTCGAGATCCAGGCCTGCAGTATGTCAGAGGTCAGAAGCAGGCTGTTAACCCAAAACTCCTCTGCCCAGAGTGTTCTACTTTCCTAGAAACAATACCCAAATCAGTGGGAACAGAGACTAATTCCACTGAAAACCTTTGTAAGTAAATCGGACTTCACATCCAGGTTATTCTGATCCTCAGGCAGAATGCAAATACCTCCAAGTACGTACTGTCTCATATTCTAGTCCCATCATAGTCTGTGTGTCTTCTCTCTTAAGCTTGACTCATAGTGCTTCTTCTTCCCTGAGCTTTCCACTCCGACCTCTGGTTTCAGTGAAAGTTTTATTTAACGCCTTTCCTTAAGTAAAAACATTCTCTCCCTAAAGATACTACTAGCCCTGAAACACAACTGGAAGCTGTCTATAGCAGAGACTGGCTACCTGTTCATCAAAAACTTTTTTTTTTACTTTCCTCTTGGCCACATGTCCTCATGGCCCTTATGGTTGGGTGTGATGATGTGGTTGCATTTTAGTGAATGTATGCAGGAAAAGTGTGAGTGTTGCTCCCAGTCCTCAACCATTAAAAACTTCCTATGTTCAATCTTCCAAAAACCATTCCTTCTCTCTGGCTACAATGGAGACTTCAGAAAAGCCTTGGGAACCACCTGATAAGATGGTAACAGTATCATCAGTGGAAGGAACCCAGGTGCCTAACTTACTTCTTGGAAGAAAGACAGTCAGAAGAGCTGATGATTGGGATTGCTACATGAGTATACAATAAATCGCCTTTATTTTAAGCCACCACATTACAGGTGCTTTTCTGTTACAGCAGCTAGTGGTGCCCTATTGAATACATTGTCCATTCACCAACATCTAAGTGCCCTAGGACAAAGAGGCACTTTTTACAAACTTTTTTTTTTTTTTTAAATTCCCTAATGGCTCTAGATTTCTTTTTTTTTTTTTGCCTTTTCATCTCCAGTAATTTTCACCTCCCTTTCTCTTTTATTTCTTTTTCCATCATCTCAACTGCAATTTATCATTACCCAGATCATCTACACCTGTGAGATATTAAATTCATCTATCCTATTCTCATATCACATATGTAGCTCACTCACTCAGTTGTTTGTTCTTATTTTGCTTGCTTTTCATCTTTGTATCATATTCACTCCTTTAACCCGTCTACCTCCTCTTCCACTCTCTTGACTTCCCTCACTATCTTGCTTAGACTACATGCTCCAGCACTTCCGTCACCCTCTTCTCGGTATTGGCAACTCTATTTGCCAATTGACCCTCCTCGGCAGATTAGTGGCACTCACCTGCATGGATTGGTACCTCTATCAATTCAAGGTCTCTGGTGTCAATTAAGCTTTCAATGTGCCTGGGAACAAGTCTGTGTTTTCCTAATTAATTTCTTCTCTTATTATTCACAGCGGTTATTTCAAACCTACATTTCCTCAAGACTGTGATACTGCCACCATGCCTCTACCATTATGTCAGTGGCCTGTTTGTCAGTATGCAGAAGACACAGAAGTTACTAGAAGAAATTCTATAATAATTTCCTGCTGTGAACCTTAACTTAATCCACATCTTGTCACAATGGAAAATATGTCTTAATATAGTTAATCTTTCATCTGTGATTAGCATCTCTAAGGGTTTCCAGAGAAAATGCAGGATTCCCAGTTGAACTTGAATTTCAGGTAATATATTTTTTTAGCAAAGTCCCTGGCAATATTTGGAACATACTTAAACTAAACAATTACTTAGCATTTATCTGAAATTCAAATTTTTCCAAAATCCTAGCTTTTGTTTTTATATTTTTACTAAATATGACCTCCTGATTTATCCCACTACTACCCCTTATCCAACTTCTCACCAAATACTCCATTCTTTTTTGTGTCTTCTACACAAATTCTACAGGAATTCCTCATGAACATTTGTCATATTCACTTATCTCCTAAACTAAATAATTCTCCCTTGACCCCATGTTCCTCTCCATTGACTCCCTATCTTTGTCCTGCCCTTCACACTCTATTGGAAGTCATGTCTGTACACTGTCTCCTCTTTTTCACTTCACATTCATGAACCTGGTGAGTTTTCTCTCATCAAAGTTAATAATAATTTTGCCAAATCATACAGACACTTAGTCTTTACCTTACTTGACCTTTAAGTATCACCATACACTAGTAAGCTACTCTTTGTTTCTCAAACTACTATCTTCCTTGGACATTCATGGCACTGAAGTCTCCTCTTCTTGTTTTTAACTCCTTGACCTTCTTAGGTTTGCTTTCAGGCTCCTCTCCTCTGCCCAAGCTTAAAAGGCCAGTGTTACCAGGAGCTCTGCTTTGTTTTAGGTCCATTCTCCTTAATGCATCTGGAAAAGTATACATCCCCAAGGTTTCAATAATCATTTGCATCATACAAAGGTCTCATTCTAACATCAGCAAATGGGCTAAGAAACCAGGTGACATCATTTTTATTTTATTTTTTTTTTTAAGATTTTTATCCATTTATTTGACAGACAGAGATCACAAGCAGACAGAGAGGCAGGCAGAGAGAGAGGAGGAAGCAGGCTCCCTGCGGAGCAGAGAGCCTGATGCGGGGCTCGATCCCAGGACCCCGGGATCATGACCTGAGCCGAAGGCAGAGGCTTTAACCCACCAAGCCACCCAGGCGCCCCTCATTTTTAGAGACTCCATTCATGGCCTCAGGATACCATTTTAAGGGCTTTTGTTCTGGATGGAATGTTTGCATTCAATTTGATGAAATTCTGATACATATCTGCAGTCTCTTGGGGAAGATATGGACTATCCAATGCCTTTATTATTCTGGGTAACTGAAATACCCACTGTGGCCATATTGCAAAACCTCTCCACTGCTAGGAATGAATTTAAGCAGCCAACATTAATCAGCAAAAATTTTCACCACAATAACCAAATACAAAACAACAGGGGCATTTTTAATTCTAGGTCAGTGGTCTAGGAAATCCTTGGCTAAAATCTTAGAAGGATAATGGCTCCTTAACCCATACCATGTATTTAATGATTTTTTTTCCCTATATATAGGGAAAAGGATGAAAACATCAAATTTTAAGATTAAACTCTGGTTCTCAGGTAAGCTCCCAGAAAATATGTGTATGTCTTTCTCAGAAAGATGAATATCATATAATTAAATTAAGTGGAACTTGTGAGGCTTACAAAGTTTACAGGAGAATTTTTTGGCCAAATGTTTGACAGATTTTGTTTACTGCTGCCATTAAAAAACAAGAGAACTGCCTTTGAAACTGCCTCAAATGATCCAACAGAGTAATGACTAGCTGCCCTCAATGTCAATCCTTGGATCTAGGAGAGAATATTAACAATGTCCAGACTACAGGAGACCCACTGGTTCCTAGTTTTCTGCTGTCCTAAGTAACCATTTCATGGCTTATTTAAAATAACAAAATTAGGCCAACCTTAGAGAAAAGTTTTTTAAGTACTTTACAAAGAGATACACATAGAATAATGAGTTAAACGATCCATAGCCTCTAGGATGTTACACAGATATTTGCTGTACAGTTCTAAAACAAAATTTCTAGGCATTATATAGTCTTCATTGCCTCTAAAGATGCCTTTTTTTAGTACTTCTTGCTGCCTGCCTTGGTATACAGACATACTCTTTACATTGAGGTGAAAAAAAAAGATATCCTAAGATCTCGAGAATGTGCTTCCTCTCACTGTCCCATTGAAACTTTCATTTTGGGAATATATATTTTGAGGTGGAAGCAAGTACTTTCATAGCAAAATTACATAACATTATAATATTTATAACCAGTTCCTTAATTTGGCACTACTGGACATATTCCCAGGGGTGGAGAAACACTGTTCTGTGCATTGCAGTATGAGTAACAACATCCTTGGCCCCTGTCTACTAGGTATCAGTGGCATCTACATCTAAATTTGTGACCAAAAAAAATATATTCAGGCATTGCCAAATGGAAAAGTGCCCCAGTTTGAGAATCACTGTTATATACAGTAACCCATTAATATGTGGTAATATATACAATTCTCCACACAGAACATCTCAGAAGGTTCTGCTGAAGGGACTGCTTCTCATCCATTACTATGTGCATTGCCAAAATGACCCAGTGGGTTCTTCCAATCTAACACAGGCAGAGGAATTCCACTGAAGGGCTTCAGTTACACAAGCCCGGGCTGTTGTTATTTTTTAGACTATCATGTTCTTGGTCTTTCCAGATAACATTCAGTGCTTCACTAGAAAGGTATCCGCTGACTGAGAGCAGGGCCAGTAGCATGTATCTTCTCTTTGTTTATTCCTGAAAAACAAAAGATTCTGATTATAGTCACCAAGATTTACCACCAAGTATTATGTCCAAAGTCAGATCAATAAGGGAACATCATGAGTAGGGCAATCATCTTAGTTGAAACTTTAAATCACATTCTCTCCACAGAGTCGTTAAATATGTCTGGCATGACATACTTCAGCACTAGTTAGATGAGTAGTATAGCCCAGCTCACTGTCAAATTGTCTGTGACTATGGCAAATTATTTCTTTTTCCCCACCATCTTCTTGACATCGTTCTGCCTCAGTCCTTCCAAACTGGCATCCATGTTTTTTGGAATCAGCAAATTAAATTCAGAAAGACTTGTTTCAGAATTCAGGAGTCTGCTCAATGAAACTCCTACTCATCTCCTGCTCAATAGATCACTCTAGTGGCCTATGTATCTAGGAATACATTATAATCAATAGTTAGCAATGAGTCTTAGCACCGTTTCCTCACTGTCATCTAAAACTTCAAAGAATCATTTCTCATGTTCTTATAAATTGCTTCCCAAGATGATTATATCAACCTCACACACCTCCCAACAGTTCTTATTTCTAACTACTTTTTCATCGACATCTCTGAAAGATAGCAAGGTTTCTGGAAATGCTGAAGAAAATACTTTAAAACTGAAGAAAAATCATAATAAAATAAAAACCTTTAACCCATGTTAAATAAAGCCTGTCTTCTTTTCCCTAGGAATAGGTGTCTGGTAATACTCTTTAAAGCCAACACTGAAAATACTTATCTTCCTACAAAGCCACATGATATCTAGATTTTAGCTATGTGGTTAGTGACTGAAAATCCAAATATATAATATGTTTTCCAGCTTTCTTGGAAATCATCTTGACCAGACATAAACTGGATAATCTATATAACGCCATTCATTAGCATTTCATTTATATGGCCTTTACCTTTGACAAAGTGATCCTCCTTGAATTGCATGGCATCCTGCATTCTGTTCACTTATATCCCATTAATGGAGAAAGAACATGTGATTCCTAGTTTATATTCTTCCCTGCAATCTTTCCTTCCAGTTCTGCAATGCTGGGAAACCAGGTAAGTCAAAGCTATATAAATTTAATTCCAAAGACCTTTTCTCCCTCAGGAGCCTAATAATTGGGACTAATCAGAGACTAACTACCTATTCCATCTGAATTCTATTAACCCAGAGACCAAGTATGGGGAATTTAACTAAACACTGCTTTATTCCTGTTCAAGTTGGAAGAATACTTGATCAGTGTGTTTACTTCAATCAAGTTTCCAGAGACCTGACAGAACCCATAAAGGAACATGTATCATTCATATCATGACTAAAATATGATGGTGACCAGAGTTTTACTGTGTTTAACATTTCAACAATTCAGACAAATGCTCTACAAAAGTAACCCACTGGTTGTTGACATCAGGCTATATAATCTGTATCAGAAAATACTTCCCCACATGGAACGGAAGGATGCTTAAGAAATATTAATTTGGGGCTCAAATTATTATAATTGATATGAGATTGACTCTGAGGATATACTCAGGAGGGCCCACTATATTCTATCACATAGACATCTGCTCCTGCCTTTGATTCTTAAAATGCAAATGGGGACCTTTTTCTCCTATAGGCTTCAATAAGGCAACTCATACCTGAGATCTCAGGGAGCATATACACCTCCCCAAACCCCATGCACTCCCAGTCTCATTTCCTCTCCCCCTTCAAACTTGTCAATCCATAAAAGCTTTTTGTTCTGGCATCAGAACAAAACCACCATCTTCTTCCACTGAACTACCAATGGTGAAACAAGACAATAGTCTTTTAATTGGTCTTCCTATAATAATTAGTGCTTCCTCATAGTTTATTCTCCACATAGAGGTTAGATGATTTTTTAACATGTAAAGCAGATCCTTCCCCTCTAACAACCATCTAGTAACTTCCCATCACTTAGAATTAAATCCAAACAATCTGCCAAAGCCTAAAATGGCCATCATAATCCATGGTCCAGCCTCTCTCCTACCATTCTCTTCAATGGACTCAACAAAATGACTTTCATGCTCATCTTAACACACATGCCTTACTTGGTCCTTGTACCAAGTGACATGTCTCCTCTGAGGTTAGCTCTTTATCATTCAGGTCTCTTCCCATTCACCTCAAAAAGGCATCCTAAAAACTCTATCAAAAAAGTACCCCCTCCTTGCCAGATATTCTAATTTTTTCAGAGAAATTATCACTTTTCTAATTGTTTTAATATTTCTTATCTACTCAAAGCATAAACACTCTGTAGTTCACCACTGCCAGGCTCTGTTGTATACAAGGTATACAATTATATACCAAAGCTACCATTAAAAAACAACAAACACACCCATGGAGGAAGAAGTTGCTTTAGGAGAAAGCTAGATATGAACTCTAGAAGGAGGTAAATGGGCTGAGTTGTCTCCCCCAATAATTCATATAGTGAGTCTTACCACCAGTACCTCAGAATCTGATTGTATTTAGAGATAAGGTCACTAAAGAGGTAATTAAGTAAAAAGAAAGGCATTATTGTGAGTCCTAATCCAATATGACTGGTGTCCTTATAAGAAAAGGAAAATTTGAACACATATAGATATATGTGTTCAAATAGATAGAAGTTATAGATAGAAGACCATGTGAAGACATAGGAGAAGATGGTCATCTACCAGCCAGAAAGAGAGCCTTCAGAAGAAACCAACCCAGCTGACATCATGACCTCAGATTTCCAGCATCTAGAATTGGGGGGTGGAGGGAGAAGAAAACAAAACAACAACCAAAAAAACACACACAGTTCTGTTGTTTAAGCCACCCAACTTGTGGTATTTTGTTATGGCAAGCACCACAAACTACACAATAGGGGATTTTGCTTTCCAGAGAGCATGGTAAGATTGTTGAGTTGAGATTAGGAGTGGTAAAATCCTGAATCAAATTAGAGGATGCTTAGAAAAAAATGTGGATAGAAATTTAGTGATACTAAATGACCTGGAAGATTTGGACTTCTTGTATTCACTGAAGAAAATAGAAATGTACAATGTACCAGGATTAATACTGATGATTTTTTTATGGGAAGGAACATATTTAAATCAAATATAGTTTGCATTTTGGAACTATCCTTTTAGATGGTTAATAATGAAGTGGGAAAAAGTATTAAGAGTGTGCACAATCTTATCACTATATGATTATTAATTTAGAATACATTGCTAAAAGAAAGATTTCTGGTACAAAGAAAACTATTTTATTTAATTTGATGAGATGGCTAAAGAAATAAGTGGTATGTGACAATTTGACAACCGTTAAAGAATTTAGAATGAGCTATTGCCTAGGGCCATAAGTCTGATTAAAACAACAACAACAACAACAAAAGTTAAAGCAATAGACAGTCTGACACAGTGCCACATAAACAATGGATCCTTAATAAATGCTTACTGAAAGGAATGGCATTGAGTGAGAGCCCACCAGGAAATAGCCAAATTAAACAATGAAGAAAAACTAAGAGTGAGAAATAACAGAAAGGTTAAGCTAGTTATTGAATTCACATACAGTTGCAAGGGCACTTTATGTAAAAACCCTAATAAAAACAACACAACACAGGAGAGTAAAGTCATTAGAAATCACAGACCCACTTTTTAGATAATGAGACCCAGCTTCATAACTGTGAGCAACATTTTCTGCAATTTCCTGAGGGAATTCTTTTTAACTTTCAACAACAGAATGTATTGGCAAATACTTGGCAACTCATATCTTAATAACCAACAAAGAACAGCCAATCAATAAACTGTGAAATGACAAATATTAGCAATTAATATGGAGTATAAATTGTTACCATGTGAAGGTAAATACACTCCCAAGTGTTGCTGCTTGACTTAAAGGGCTGGTAACATGTCCAAGTTTTTATGTGGTACTCCAAATACAGTGAGCCTCAGTATAAAAGACCCCAAGTATTAATTATTGTGTACTAACCTGACCCGTATATAACTAATGACTTTTATCCACTAGAAAAACTGACAACACTTTCTATTGTGTTGAATGCTGTTGGCTCTTACTTGAATGCACTATGTCTGTTTTGTTTACCACATCATGCATAACTCATGTTTGTGTTGCTTTGTTGTCCATCTTTTTTTCCTCTTTCTTGCATGAAAAAGTAATACAAAGTTTCCTCCTTAAATTTATCAATCAGATTCATTAAAGAGAACATGAAGGTGTCCTTAAAATTTCTGACTAAGTGATCACAAAGAGGAAAAATTATACTAATTAATGTGATAAAATTAAAATAATAATAATAATAAAACCTACCCAGATATAAATTGAAACCATAAAGATTAAGTGAAGTTAAAATTCTTTTTTTCTGTTTTGTTTTCTAAACTTTTATTTAAATTCCAGTTAGCTAACATATAGTGTACTATTAGTTTAGGTGTACGTTATAGTGATTCAACAATTCCATATACCACCTGGTGCTCATCACAACAAGCACCCTCAAAATTCCTGAAATAAAGCTGTTGAAAGAAAACAGAAAGTGCTAAATTGTTCAAATCTCTAAGTCAGGAACTTTAAGCTTTAGGAACTGTATTCAGAATAGTGAATATATAAAATAAATTAAGAAAATTATTTTAAATTTTAATATGGACCTCAGAGAACAATGCCTAAGAGGACGAGCTATAGACCTATACAGACCTGTATCACTTTATAGTTTTGTATCCTATATTTCTAAGTTCTTCACTTCTAAGATATGAACAGTAATAAATTTTGTATAGCTTTGTGACGATTACATGGGTTATCATATAGAAATATTAATTTTTTCATAAAGAAATATTTAAATAAAGCCTCAGATATCATAATATTCAATAAATATTAGTGGTATTAGTATCACTGTAGGAAACCAGAATATGCTACCGCAAATTATGCCTCTTTGACGTAAGAACTATTTTGATCTGATTATTCTGAAAAACAGGCACAGGAAAAGCTCTGGAAACAGTATGCTACCCATTTGCAAGGGAAATTTACATTTATAAAGGAACTCTCCAATTGTAGGCATGTCACCCTCTCTGTACCTGAAGAAGAAGGATGACTCTAAAACACAAGCTACTTATCAATATGGAAGGTACCGACTGTAATCTGCATAATAAAATGTACCTTTGTTTACTGTACTGTTTCTGGTTACTTTCCCATAACTTGCCTCTCCATAATTTTCTTTCTTTGTTTTAGCTGAAGATGGTATTTAAGCTCAAGTTCTTTTTTTTTTTTTTTAAAGATTTTATTTATTTATTTGACAGAGAGAGATCACAAGTAGACGGAGAGGCAGGCAGAGAGAGAGAGAGAGGGAAGCAGGCTTCTCGCCGAGCAGAGAGCCCGATGCGGGACTCGATCCCAGGACTCTGGGATCATGACCTGAGCCGAAGGCAGCGGCCCAACCAACTGAGCCACCCAGGGGTCCCTAAGCTCAAGTTCTACCCATGTTTTTGAGTTTACTCATCCCTCAGTTTCTCCCTGTGTATATGAAATGTATATTTGATGAACTTTTGTTCATTTAATCTATCTGTTGTAACAAGTTCCCCAGCTAAGAGTCTAAAAGGGTAAAAGGATAAGATTTTTTTCCCCTCTCTCTACATTATTATTATAAATAGTTTCACTAATATTTATTGAACTTCCACTATGTGAAAAGTGATTATAATAAAAAGCAACTTACATATCTTCTGAGTGACAATCAATTTTAAAAGTGCAGGTCAAGGGGCGCTTGGGTGGCTCAGTGGGTTAAAGCCCCTGCCTTCAGCTCAGGTCATGGTCTCAGGGATTGAGCCCCACATCGGGCTCTCTGCTCAGCGGGGAGCCCGCTTCCCTCTCTCTCTCTCTGCCTGCCTCTCTGCCTACCTGTGATCTCTGTCTGTCAAATAAATAAATAAAATCTTTAAAAAAAAAAAAGTGCAGGTCAAAATTTTATCACCTACTTCTTCCCCTCCACCATCTTCATAACTCCAGTCTAACCACCTGAATACAAAATTATACTCCTCAGCAATTTAAATTATGCCATTATTCCTTTGCTCATTTTTTATCACAGATTTAAGCTCTATGGTGCTATGAAACCTGCAGACACAGAAGTTCATGATTTATGTATATATTTGATAGCCTCACCCCTGACATCCTAGCCTCAAATCTACACTCTCAAACTGCCCACTTAGCTTCGTTAACTGATTTTAATCTTGCATATTAAAGGAGCCATTCTAATGTTCTTAGGCATTATCATCTTGGCACTTAAACTGAAATATATCTTTACATTTAAAAAAAAAAATGGAACATAACAGTGAATAAAAGTAGCCCTTTATTCACACAATGTATGCTAATGTTGACCCAACTGCTCTTAGCTTTTCAAAAGACTCTTGTGATTTCCTGGAATTTCCTGAACTCAGCACTTTGATGACCATGGCTATTTTAACTTCAGTGCTCTCCCAATTGCAAAGGAGATTTTGACATTTGGATTTTGTGTTCATCTAATGGCAACTGCAATTAAAGCTTTCCCACATCAATGAGCTAACTTTCTAAGGCCATTTCAAAGGGTGAATTCAATATTCAAATTGCATGATGCTTATTGATCTGTGTGCTACTATTTGTGTGACTGGAAAAGTACTCATTAGAAATTTTCCTGACAATACTGATAAAAAAAAAAAGATGTGAACAAAACTAATTTTACTCAAGCATTCTGAACTCATATAATGAGAACATGCTGAAGCCCAAATAATTAATTGGTTAGCATTAGGCATAGGTGGAAAAAGAAGCCAAACTCTCAGGCCTGACCAAACAGTGCTTATTTTGAGAATATGAGTATCCAAGCTGCACTTCTAGATTCTTGAAAGTGCAATTTAATCACCTCAGAATAACTTTTAAAACATCTCCCAAGAAACTGCAGGTTCAGACAACTTAGAAATAAAAGGTTCCACTTTAGCCCTATGACCTCTAGTTGATTTAGGAATATCTGACGCCTACTGAAGGTTCATAGGATATGTGATTGCTTCCTTCCTAAGTTCTATGGACATTTAACAAGGGATCTTTATGTTGCTGCTCTAAATATTTTCAATTTCAATATTATTTTTATCAGATTAAAAAAATAGGGAAAAAATAAAGTAAAACAAAGCACCCCTGAGGAACTTTGGAATATTTGTTTCATGAACATTTGCCCAAGACTATATCTACCCATAAAAAGTAGATTGGAGAATTATTACAATTATCTGGATAAGTGTGCCATTAAACATTTCATCTTTGCCAAAACACCTATTCACATAATTTCCAATCCTTTTATCTAATGTACTCACTATATACTCTATACTCACTATATATAAAAAATTTAAAAAAAAACAAAAGTCATATTGAATTCATCTAATAATCAGATGAAGAATGAATTGGAAGCTTTAACTTAGCTAACATTCTTTCCTAGTTTGGTACTTTTAATTGGCCAAAGTAAAAAACCGCTTTAATTAATTTTTATATTTGTATCTATTTGAGAAAAAATAATAGAGGATATAGAATAATCATAATCATTTGGGAAATAAAGCCTGCTGACTTTTCAGGTATTTTTTTCTTGAACACTTTTATTACAGATGAAAAAAGCAAAGCAGGTAGATAGCCTCAGAACCCATGTTTTAAACTGGATACAGATGTTCTGGGAAAAATCAATAAAATTTTCCCAATACTTAAGAGAAATAGGAAGAGAGCAAATATAAAAAAGGTGGGAAGGACTCAGAATATATTCTTGCCATCTCATTTTTGCCCCAAACTAGCCAGTAGCAAGAAAGATGCTGATTCTTTATGACACTCTCTTTTAGCTAATAAATCACACAGTTGTTGAAGACACAACAATGAGCAGTGATCAATGCTGTTTTGATGTTGTTAAAAATGCACCTTTATGTAACAAAACAATAGCATAATTTATATAATTAGGTATTGTACAACAGACATTGGATTTATTATTATCCCAGTTTTATAGAGAGAAACATTGTTCAGACAATTCAATGACAAACCTAAGGTAACCTCACTAGTTTGTGACAAGGTTCTAACAACAGATATTTTTACACCTAGTATAAGACAACTATATTATATACATGTGGCAAATAGGCTAGGTGTGCATATGAAGAGAAGAATATAGAGAGAAGAAGGCAAACGAATGTAAACAGAATATACAATTTTTACTGAAATTCTTGGTGTGTGTATATATGTGTGTATAGGAGAGTGGTGGGGTGCCTGGGTGGCTCAGTAGGTTAAATCCTCTGCCTTCGGCTTAGGTCATGATCCCAGGGTCTTGGGATACAGTCCCACACTGGGCTCTCTGCTCATCAGGGAACCTGTTTCCTCCTCTCTCTCTGCCTGCTTCTCTGCCTACTTGTGATCTCTGTCTGTCAAATAAATAAATAAAATCTTAAAAAAAAAAAAAGAAGAAGAAGAGAGAGTGGCAATTAGAGTAATAATTGTGGGTCTAGTTTTTGAAAGCCAGGAGAGGATAAACAAACCATCAGGATAATAAAATCAATAGCAAAAGGAGTTGCTTCATAAGCTGAATGATAATTGGCATAAAATAATGAATACAATTCTGTTTGATAATTGCATCTGTTCTATGAAAAGACTATTTTATCTAGGTGATAACAGTGACCATTTTTCAATACATGTTTTGATTTTTCTTGATATGATTAAAAAAACGGATAATATGAAGAGAAAGTCATATCCAAGTAAACAATAAAGTAATAAATTTGTATACTCACCATCTGTCTAAATGGTATCAAAATATAAGCATTTCTATAAATATCTGAAATAATATAACTGAAATTTATATATATTTTATTATATTGAATATAGATATTATGTCTTAAGTCTTCATTCTAATTCCTTTTATTACAACCAAATATCATATATCATCTTTCTATGTGGAATGGGTTAGAAAAATAATTTTTAAGATAATTTTATAAAAACAACATGGTTTGTTTATGCATTCATTCATGTCTACCATGTGACCAACACTGTTCAGTTTCCAAGAATATCAGAATCTAGAAAAAACAGTCCCTACCTGAAGCAGATGAGTAAAAAAACAGATATGCAAATTTAAGGTAACTCTATCATGTGATGATTAGGATAATTCAAGGAAAAGCAGTGTACACAGACATATACTGAAGAGCTCTTAACCCAGACTGGATTGATCAAGAGAGATGGCATCTCAGCTTGAAATAAGATGGAGGCAAATAAAATGAAATGTGTAAGTGGTGAGGGGGACAAGGATGGTATCTTAAACCTTTACTTGGTATTCTTATGAGACATTTAAAAATATTATATACAGAGCAGCTGGACAGGGAAGGTCTCTGTATATATACTTTGGAACACAAGGTATTTAAGGAAAAGTGAATTGAGACCAAAATGTAACAGGCAGATCATAAAGAGACACATACATTTTATTAAGAAAAGTATTTGTATGAGGATGTTTGTGTTATGTAAGACTCTGTTCAATACCTAACTTTTTGCCCTGAAAAGATTTATGTCAGTTGATCTGCACTTTGTATTTTATTTTGGAGCATTTTTTAAGATTCTCAAAAATGAGAATCACAAATGTCACTGGTCAGAAAAATATTTCCTATTGCTCACATTTTCGCCCTCCTTCCCAATCCCAAACAAATGTTCTATAGAATTATCTTTATCACTTTTATTGTGCAGGGTAATTTTATCTTCATAAAAGATAACAAACATACATCATAAAGAATAGGGATTGATAATCCTTATAATTTCATCTATGCTAATGAACTTCAAATGCTATTCATTTTTCTTATATATTGAGGATTTGTCACAACAAAAATACATAATACAGGTAGAACATTAAAAGTATAGTTACAAGTCGTCCTTCTCACAAAACAGTTTATATCCCATTGTCGATGGAATATTTGTAAGCTGTTTGCTTGAATAATGTGTGAGGTAAAGCATTTGACAGGTTAATTATACATTGCTTTAAAATGTGTTTCCTACCATTTTATTTGGAATTGGTTGTGTTTTAATTCCTTTCAGTTTCTCCTCTTTTATTATGGAACCAGAAAAACACCTTTTAAAAAGATTCTTCCTGAAAGAGAAGGGGTCTCATCAGGCTCATTTCTTCTCCTTTCCAAACCTCTCCTCATACCTTTTACTGGTTGTTCCCTAAGGCAGCAGTCATTGCTAACTTGAGTGGCCTATGCCTGAAATATTCTTTGGAGGCATGGTTTACTACTAAAGCCTTAGAAGTCATTAGCCACAGTTTTCAGATTACAGTTCTCAGATTCTATCTAGGCAGATTTTTTTACCCAGACAACTGTTCTATTTCAACTGTTTTCCTATCTGCATCTTTCTTATGAATAACTGTAGGACATCTGGACACAATTCCACCCATATCATACTCAAGAAAAGAGGACAGAAACAAGTTTTGCTTAGTTCTCATGGCTTAGTGGTGTTCTATAATTAGCTTTTATCACAGCTCTAACTCAGAAGTTGTTAAGGATTTGCCCACCTCTTGATATAGTAGCACTTCATTTCCCATTTGACCCTGGCTTCTAGTAAGTATAATTCTCAGACAGAATCTTAAGAGTAGAGGAGTCTTGAATGTCAAAATCTTTGAAAGACCAGTTATCATATAACAGATCAAGTAACAGATCAAGTAACAAGTAGATTTCACATGTACTTCCAGTTGTTTTTCCAGTAGTATTATGGTATTTTCCCTGATCTGTGATCATCTTAAAGAAAGGTATCCACAAATCCATTCATTCATCAACGTGCATTAAATATCTACTGTGACTTTATATATTTCTAATCCATAACTCTCTACTATAACCCAGACTCATATTTTCAAAATCTACCTGACATATCAACTTCTCTGCTAGGTATCATAAACATATAAAAAACAAAAGGGACTGTCCTTCCAAAAACCTTCTCCAACTCAGTCTTACCTGATTTCTCCTTTCCTACTTCTTACCTCTCACCTAATCCCTCAGCAATTACGCTTGACTCTATCTCTGAAATGTATCTTGAGTCTATCTCCTTCTTTTCTTCTTTTTATTTATTTATTTTTAGAGAGAGAGAGCAGTGAGAGGGGCAGTGGGGGAGAGAATCTCAAGTCGACTCCAGGTTGAGCCTGATGCAGAGCTCAATCTCATGACCCTGATACCATGACTTGAGCTGAAATCAAGAGTCAGCCCTGTAACCAACTGAGCCACCCAGGTGCCCAAACCCCTTCTTTTCTCTTCTTCTGTGGGCTCATTTCTCTAATCTCCCAGTAGTTCTCTTAACTACTGCAATTGCCTCCTAAATGTTTTACTTGCCTCAAATTATCTAATCATCATACAAAAGTAAATTAAATTACAGTATTTTACTACTTAAAACCTAGTAGGTTTCCAATGGCTGAAAATAAGTCCAAACTTGAGATCTTAGCCTATAACATCCTATATGACTGGTCTTCAACCTCATGTTCTAGCACTTTGTTTCCTCCTTGATTTCTGTGCCAGACACATGCTGTTTGTTTGTTTGTTTGTTTCTACGTTTAGAACATAACAAGCACATTTTTAACCACCAGCCTTCAGCATTTGCAAAAGCTATTTCCTCTGCCAGGAAACTTTTTACTATCAAGTTGTTGGGGTTTTGTTGTTTGTTTGGTTTTTGTTTTTTGTTTTTTACTTGCCAGCATATTTTTGTCTTCACCAACTTGAAACTTATTTATTTGCATTCTTTCTATTATCTAATAAATACACATAATATATTTTGCTCTAAATATCTCCCATAGATTTTGAAATTTATACACTATAATTCATTTTAAACAATCTCTAATGTCTGCTTTGATTTTCTGTTTCACTTAATTATTTCTTAGAAGGGCATTATTTAAATTCCCATGTGCATGTCGGTGGGAATGCAAGCTGGTGCAGTCACTCTGGAAAACAGTATGGAGGTTCCTCAAAAATTAAAAATAGAGCTACCTTATGACCCAGCATTTACACTATTAGGTATTTACCCCAAAGATACAGATGTAGTGAAAAGAAGGGGCACATACACCAATGTTCATAGAAGCAATGTCCATAATAGCTAAACTGTGGAAAGAGCCAGATGTCCATCAACAGATGAATGGATAAAAATGTGGTATATATACATACAATGTAATACTACTTAGCCATCAAAAAAAAAAAAAAAAAAAGAAACTAAGAAAGAAAGGAAAACTTGCCATTTGCAACCACATGGATGGGACTAGAGGGTATTATGCTAAGTGACATAAGTCAATCAGAAAAAGACAGTGATCTCACTCATATGTGGAACTTAAGAAACAAAACAGAGAAGCATAGGGGAAGGAATGGAAAAATAAACAAGACAAAATCAGAGAGGGAGACAAATCATAAGAGACTCTTAATCATAGGAAACTGAGAGTTGCTGGAGGGGAAGAAGGTGGGGGAATGAGGTAACTGGGTGTAATGGATGTTAAGGAGGGCACATGATGTAATGAGCACTGGGTGTTACATAAGACTGATGAATCATTGAACTCTACCTCTGAAACTGATAATACATTAGATGTTAATTAATTGAATTTAAATAAATAAATAAATAAACATGAATAAACTCCCATGTGCACACTTTTGGAGGAATCAAGGTTGTATTTTCCCTTTTATTAAATTATTTTATTTATTATTTATTATTTATTAAAAATTTTATATAATTATTAATAAATATGATATTTCTCTATTTGCATCATGATCAGAAAGTGCAGCTAAAGTGATTTATGGTATCAGCAGTTAGCCAGTTTTCCTTTACAACCATTATTTTTTCATGATCAGTGTTTATTTTTGTTTTTGTTTTAATATTGTAGGGTACTGGAGAAGAAAGTGTGTTCTACTGTGGGCTCAGAAGTCCACATAAACACATACAGTAATAAGATATCTTTCACAGGGTTTAGAATCTATAGTCAGTATGTAACAGGAAAGCTAGCATAAGTCAATATTGTCTGAAAATCCTTTAAGAATGTTCCAATCTAATAACATACAAAATGATGTTGGAATAGATCAATGCATCTGCTCAGCACAGAATGAAGTCATTCATTTGCATTTAGAGGCTACCTTCTATTTTTTTTTAAAGATTTTATTTATTTATTTGACAGGTAGAGATCACAAGTAGGCAGAGAGACAGGCAGAGAGAGAGAGAGAGGAGGAAGCAGGCTCCCCGCTGAGCAGAGAGCCCCATGCAGGGCTTGATCCCAGGACCCTGAGACCATGACCTGAGCTGAAGGCAGAGGCTTTAACCCATTGAGCCACCCAGGCGCCCCTACCTTCTATTTTCTATTTTTAAAAGTGTATATTTAAATAATAGAAAATATTTACTGTGATCACATACAGTATGAGAAGCAATGGAGAACTGAAACTAAGTAAGTCTCCCATTTGGGGCTCATTTTAAAAATATGTTCATTGATGAAAAATTGGGCAGAATCACCTATGCTATTAAATCTGTTATTTTGATCTCTCTGTCTCTCAGCTTCTGTCTCTGACTGTATGTGTGTGTTGTGTGTGTCTGTTCATCCATTATATAATTGTTTCCATGTAAGACTTTTGGCCATATGTTTGGTTTTGTCTGATATTAAAACTCGCACCTTTTTCAGTTTGTTTGAACTTAATACATTTATCTTTGACAATCTCTTATTCTCAACCATTTGTATCTTTTATTTCAGATATAGACCTAGCAAAGAGATTATAAGTTTATTCATCTATATATTTACACAACTTGAAAGGGTCTCTCTTTTAATGATGTTATGCCAGCTGGTGGGCACCATCTTCACGCTCCCCTATGTTCCAGAGTTTGAGCCTCTTGTAGGGGTTGGAGGTAGATTTCACATGTATCTGGTGCCCTAGTTTTCACCTCTGGTGCCACCTCTGTGGCTGCTGCCCAGAGTATACCCTTGATTTCCTGGATCTGGTGACCAGGTGGCTTGTGTTGCTGGGTCCCACAGGATTATAATGATTGGAAAGACAGTTCTTGGCAGTCTACCACCCCCAGGGCACTGCACAAAGAGCTGAATAAAACATGGCTTCAGTCTTTCTGCTAAAGAGGCTTATTTGTTTGTCCTGGAGCTTTGGTCTGAGGGGGCAGTCTTCAGGTTTCTCCCGCATCTTGAGGCTATGAAATGCTCTCAGGGAACATATGCCAAGAGATGCCATCATTGTATTTTTTCTCTGCCTCACCACAGCCCACCAGTATCTCCAAGTCAGTCATTTTATAAACTCATCTGGAGCCCCAATTTTTGCCACTATAGCCCAACACACAACTCTAGATCACCTGGCACTGGTGGGCAATGGGGCTTATGCTTGTGATTCCATAAGACTGTATATATTTGCATACTTTCAAATCTGTTGCCGGAGGGTCTGTTTTCAATCAGCCTGAATCTAGGTGCTGACAGATTTTTGCCATAGGAACACTGGCAGGTCTTGATGCATGCTGTCATTAAAAAAAACTTGGACAACCACAAAGGGTTTGAAAGACAGGTAAGATTTAGGGCAAGGAAGAAGTACAAGGTTCCTATCCTACATGAGACCACTTCTTCAAGACAAGGAGAGGAGAGGTGGCTGTTTTAGCTAAAACATAAAAACCAATACAAATAGTCAGGCAAAATGAAGAAACAGAGGAATATATTCTAAGCCAAAGAATAAGATAAAATCTCAAGAGGAAACAAAAAAAAACTTAATAAAATATAGATAAAGAGTTACAAAGTAATGGTGATAAAGATGTTCACTGAACTCAAGAGAAGAATGGATGAATACAGTGAGCACTTCCACAAAGAGATGGAAAATATAACAAACCACCATAGAAGTCACAGTTGAAGAGAAGAAATGGCTGTGACCTCTGCCGTCACATTTCCCCACATATGTTTTGATTGCTTTTCTCTCTGATCAAATTTCTCAAATCATATCTCAACTGTTTTCTATTTTCCAAAGAAACCTTAAAATTCCTTTATCCTGATAGTCTTTCTCCTTATTTTTCAGACTTAGAAGTTTAATCTGTGTTTAATACCTTTGTACTCTCTCAGTAGAGTTTGGAGTGGAGTAAAACATGTATTTAGTCTACCATCTTGAACCAAAATTTTAAATCATATAATTTCCAGAATATTCTTTCTGTTCTCCCTGTCTTTCTTCTTTGTCTAACAAAAATTTACCCTTTTTTTAAAAAAGATCATTCTTTGTGCCATCTCTGGCTGCTTCCTTATCAGAACTTCCCATTCATTATATCAGTTTTGGTGTTTTCAGCACAGACTTTCTCATGACTCATACATGTTCTTACCTTCTTCCCTAAGTCAATTGCTCTTAAGGGTAGAATCTGTATTCAGAGCATTTAGGACCTATTAGGTGCTATTAGGATTTAGCACATTACTAATACTTTGTAAAGAATAGATATTTAACAGATACTTGATATAAAAGAAAAATTCTAATTTTAGAGCATTAAAGACCTTTGAGGATTATATGATCTCTTTGTGGGTGGCATAATGGGGCCCATTACAAGGCCACATTAGAATTCAGGCCTCGAAGTAGCATCCAGTATTCCTTGTATTAGTTGATGGACTCAGACCCTTAAACCTAGAAGAAAATATGGAGTTACTTCACACTATACAATGCGAATACATTTGTGATTTTTTAAAAAAGCTCACTTTTTTTAAGAAAGCATTGTATATCATTTTTCATTTTTCAAAATACATAAGTTATAGGATGCTTTTACCTTAATAAACCATGCTCAACTAAATACTTTTCTCATTAAGAACTCAATTCTGCTGTTACCTTAGTCCAGTCCCTCATCCACATGACAGTCCTTCAATTATTTATAATAGCATTACATCTATGTCAGAGATTGCCAATATGTAGCATGTATGCTGCCACTCTCCTATATTGTGATCATATAACACAAGCCATCTTTCTGGCCAAATCTACATCTAACTTTAGAATCTTTAACTCAGTTTTATAGGCAAACACCACCAATGAACTGTCAGTGGCACATATAATATATCCTATTTTCATTTAAAATATTCACAAACTATCCCTAGGATGCTGATCTTATTTTCCCCCATCCCTGCATGATGATTACATAGTATCAACTTGAACTATGAAGTAGCTATTTGACTTATTTTGACCAAAGAAATGTGTTTGAAAGTGAGTCATAGCTTGCAAGCAGAAGAAGCTTCAAGAGACAGTTCTAATTCATGCTTTGCCATGTCTTACTTCCCTCTGCTGTGGGAGCTTCTCTGTCAGTGAGATTGCTGTAAGGAAAACCATGTTGAGAGGAATTACACCAACATGAGCAAGAAATAAAACTTTGTGTTGGTTGCTAGTCACTGATATGTGGTTGTTGTTTATAACTACAGCATAGCCTATTCTCTCCTGACTTGTAAAGCATGTAAATGCATTCCTTCATTTGTTCATTCATCAAACATGTTTTAGTTTCAATCACATTATTAAGTTCTTGGAGTACAGGAGTGAACAAGATAACATGGTCTCTGCTCACAGAACTTACATCAAAATGAGGAAATTTTGTTTTTAAGAAATGCTTTTAACCAGATAAAGAATTAGAGATTGAGCTTAAGGCTATGAATGGATTTAATTAAGTGTTATAATATGGAAAGGGAGAGTTGAAAAGTTAGGATCTGATTTAGATACTGTGTTTAAAAAACTCCTCTGTACAATTAAATTTACCCTGAAGGTAGAAAAATATGAAAATTAACAAGCTATAAGGAATGCTGGATAAAGTAGGAATGGATCAAGGATAGGGACAACATGGTCAAAAAACTAAAGGAAAAAGAATTTGACACATGTCAGATATTGAAAGGAAGCCTGTATGAGCCAAAGTATACTAAACAATTTGTTCTAAGAGCAATGGAAGTCAATTATGGGATTTTAGGCTGAAATGTGAAGTGCATACATGAAAGATGACTCTGACTACAGGTTAGAAGGGATGAGGGTGGAAGAAAAAGAAACAGTAAGATATGAGGTAGTCTTCGTAAACAGGGTGACTTATATGAGGAAAGTGGCCATGAAGACTGTGGCCATATTAGAGATTTAATTTGAGAATGGAATAGTTGAAATTGTTAATGGGATAGAGTAGGATATGAGATAAAGAGCAGAATAGAAATATTCTTGGGTGGCTCAGTTGGTTAAACATCTGACTCTTGATTTTGGCTTAGGTCATGATCTCAGGGACATGGGATCAAGCCCTTTGTCAGGCCCCATGCTGTGCATGGAGATTCTTAAGATTCTCTCTCTCAGATGTGAAGAAAGGGGAACCCTCCTACACTGTTGGTGGGAATGCAAACTGGTGCAGTCACTCTGAAAAACAGCATGGAAATTCCTCAAAAAGTTGAAAATAGAGCTGCCCTACGGCCCAGCAACCACATCACTATGTATTTACCCTAAAGATACAAATGTCGTGATCTGAAGGAGCATGTGCACCCAAATGTTTATAGCAGCAATGTCCATAATAGCCAATTATGGAAAGAACCTAGATGTCTATCAACAGATGAATGGATAAAGAAGATGTGGTATATATACACAATGGAATACTATGCAGCCACTAAAAGAAATAAAATCTTGCCATTTGCAACAACATGGATGGAACTAGAAGGTATTATGCTGAGGAAAATAAGTCAATCAGAGAAAGACAATTATCATATGATCTCCCTGATATGAGGATGTGAGAAGCAGAGTGGGTAGTTTGTGGGGTAGGGAAGGAAATAATGAAACAAGATGGAATTGGGAGGGAGACAAAGCATAAGAGACTCTTAATCTCACAAAACAAATGAGGGTTGCTGGGGGGCAAGGGATATGGAAAGGGTGGTTGGGTTATGGACGTTGGGGAGGGTATGTGATATGGTGAGTACTGTGAAGTGTGTAAGCCTTGGAGCAAATATTAACATTATATGTTAATAAAAATAATTTAAAAAAAAATGATTATCTCTCTCCCTCTGTCCCTTCCCTGACCTCTACTCACACTCTCTCTCAGAAGAAAAGAAAAGGAAAGGAAAAATGAGAGCCATTTCTAGAGATTGGCATAGAAGCAGTTTTAGAACTGTTATAGTAAATGGAAAATTCGAGTTTGGCCAATTAATTTTATCTTGCTATGAGACATTCAAATAGAAATATCAGGTAGGGAACTGGGTAAATATAACTGAAGTTCAAGGGTAGTATCTGTACTGGAGACATAGATTTGTGAATTTTCACAATATAAATGTCATTTAAAGGCACAAATACGTACAGAATGTCTCAGTAAAAGTATACAGAGAGAAGCAGGTAAAACTCCAACATTGAGTTTGGGCATCAAAACATAAGAGTTAAGTAAGGAGCAAGTTCAGAGAGGAGATAGGTAAAGATCAGTTGTAAGTAAGGGGAGAACGCATGAAAATGACATAACACAGGGGTTATTAAGTCTTTCCAAAATAGAGTGGTCAAATCTGCTAAGTGTTGTTGAGACACCAAGTGACATTATAGGGAAAAAAAAGTGTTTTATTGAATTTGATAACATGAGAGGCTCTCAGTGATTTTGAAAATAATGGGGAGGAAAGAATCTGGACTGCAAGGGCTAATGCATGAGTTCCAGCCAAATAAGCATATGTTGTCTCTCTTTAGAGAACTGACTATTGAAAAGGATTCCAGAAATAGAAAAATACCTGAAAAGTGGTGTGCATCCATGGGGGATTTTTTAAAGAATCTGAGGTACTAAAGCTTGTTTCACATTGATGGAAATATCCCATAGGAAGAGATTTATGATGTACTAGAAAGAAATCATAGCTATAGGCATGAATTCCTTGAGATGATGGAAAAGAATGTAACCCAAAGCACACATGAAAAAAAAAAAAAAAAAAGGACTTAAATAGGCCAATCCACTTCCTCATCTTTACATGAAGGAAGGAGACAATGGTGTTTCAGGAGCTGGTAGCTTTACAGTGGGGGGAGGGTTGATAAAGAATTTGGGATTCTCTAAGTGAAGTATAAACAAACTGAGAGTAGGGAAAGAGTGAGAGAGTTTTAATAATAGGTGGGTAGGTATGAAATAGTTAAGCAGAAATATCAAGCTAATAAATAAAGTATGGCAAACTGAATGATCACTGATTTCAAGTGTGACTGGTCAATGTGGTTGCAATTTTCCCTTCCAGGGTAAGGAAAGACAAATACTGTGCTTTATCCAGGATTTTGGTTTGGCTTTTGGGTATGACTAACAGAGAAGGAGATAAGCAGTTATAATAAAAACCATAGAATAGGGAAATAAAGGGAGAAGTCTGATAGTTTTTAAGATATGGGGTAAACGGATGGGACATCTCAAAAGATGAAAGGATTATAGCTGTGAGGCCATTATGGTGAGTTGGAAAGTTAGGAGGTAAAGGTTAGAGCAAAGAAAGTAACTTCTTCTGGTGCTATGTGCTGTCCTAATCTTAAATCTTTCCTGCCTCATCTTTTAATGCAACTAAGATTTATTTATTAATCCCAGTTTCATTTTACTTTTTCTCTTTACTTAGACTGATTCTTATCTTATTGTACTGTATGCATTTTTGTCAATAATTTAAAATAACTTTTTGGGGGCACCTGGGTGGCTCAGTGGGTTAAAGCCTCTGCCTTCGGCTCAGGTAATGATTCCAGGGTTCTGGGATCGAGCCCCACATCGGGCTCTCTGCTCAGCAGGGAGCCTGCTTCCTCCCCTCTCTCTGCCTGCCTCTCTGCCTACTTGTGATCTCTGTCTGTCAAATAAATAAATAAAAATCTTAAAAAAAAATAAAATAAAATAACTTTTTGGAATAAAGCAAGGCATTAATTAATTTATTTGCATATTTCAAAATACTTCTTTTATGACATGGTTTCTGGATCTGTTTTATTGCCAACCCATTTCCCCTTATCTAAATAGGTTCTTTTTTTTTTTCAATGTTTTTAATAAAAAGAAGTACCCAGAGCTAAGAATCATCACCTAAAGGTAGGTTAAAAGAGTTACAGTCAGCAACAGGAAGAATGAAGATTGGAACACAAGCCTCATTATTCCTGGTATGTATGTATGTATGTGTGTGTGTGTGTATATATATATATATATATATATATATATCTTGATTTGTAGAGGTAACTAAGAATAATTGCAGATATTTACTTAGTGATAACTTTGTTCTACTCACAGTGCTTAATACCTTACATGGTCCATTTCATTTGTTACTCACAAATAAATGTGAAGTAAACATTAGTCCGTTTTAGAGAGAAGAAAACTGAGGCTTAGGAAAATTAACTTGTACACAGCCATACAGCTAAGAAATAGTAGAGCTGTATAAAACCTCAGTCTAGGAGGAGTCAAGATGGCGGAGAAGTAGCAGGCTGAGACTACTTCGGGTAGCGGGAGATCAGCTAAATAGCTTATCTAAAGATTGCAAACACCTACAAATCCAACGGGAGATTGAAGAGAAGAAGAACAGCAATTCCAGAAACAGAAAATCAACGACTTTCTGCAAGGTAGGACTGGCGGAGAAGTGAATCCAAAGCGACGGGAAGATAGACCGTGGGGGGAGGGGCCGGCTCCCGGCGAGCGGCGGAGCAACGGAGCAAAATCAGGACTTTTAGAAGTCTGTTCCGCTGAGGGACATCACTCCAGAAGGCTTAACTGGAAGCCCAGGCCGGGTCAGCGCGGCCTCAGGTCCCGCAGGGTCGCAGAAGGATCGGGGGTGTCTGAGTGTCGCAGAGCTTACCGGTATTAGAACGGGGAAGCCGGCTGCAGAGACAGAGCCGAGTAGTGACTCTCAGCTCGGGGTTGCCTTGAACCGGTCGCAGGCTCGGTCAGCTCGGAGAGTGGCCGGAGGCCAGGGTGGCGGGAGTCATTGGGCGCTGTTCTCTGAGGGCGCACTGAGGAGTGGGGCCCCGGGCTCTCGGCTCCTCCGGGCCGGAGACCAGGAGGCCACCATCTTCATTCCCGTCCTCCGGAACTCTACGGAAAGCGCTCAGGGAACAAAAGCTCCCGAATGCGAACCCAGCAAACCCGAGCAGATTACTCACCCGGCCCCGGGTAAGGGCGGTGCAACTCTGCCTGGGGCAAAGACGCTTGAGAATCACTACAACAGTCCCCTCCCCCAGAAGATCAACGGGAAACCCAGCCAGGACCAAGTTCACCTACCAAGGAGAGCGTCGGAATTCCAGAGGAGAAGAAAGCAAAGCACGGAACTCATGGCTTTCTCCCCATGATTTTTTAGCCTTGCAGTTAATTTAATTTTTTTTTCTTTTTCAATTTTTTTTTCTTTTTCTCTTCTTCTGCTGAATTTTTTTTAACTTTTACCGTTTTCTTTTTTTAACGTTTTTTAAATAGTTTATCTAATATATATATTTTTTTCCTCTTTTTATATTTTTTCTTTATCGGCTTTCTTTTTTTTAATAGTTTCTTTTTTTTTTTTTCTTTCTTTCTGAACCCCTTTTTATCCCCTTTCTCCCCCCTCACAATTCGGGATCTCTTCTGATTTGGCTAAAGCATATTTTCCTGGGGTTGTTGCCACCCTTTTAGTATTTTACTTGCTCCTTCATAAACTCTTATCTGGACAAAATGACAAGGCGGAAAAATTCACAACAAAAAAAAGAACAAGAGGCAGTACCAAAGGCTAGGGACCTAATCAATACAGACATTGGTAATATGTCAGATATAGAGTTCAGAATGATGATTCTCAAGGTTCTAGCCGGGCTTGAAAAAGGCATGGAAGATACTAAAGCAACCCTCTCAGGAGATATAAAAGCCCTTTCTGGAGAAATAAAAGAACTAAAATCTAACCAAGTTGAAATCAAAAAAGCTATTAATGAGGTGCAATCAAAAATGGAGGCTCTCACTGCTAGGATAAATGAGGCAGAAGAAAGAATTAGCGATATAGAAGACCAAATGACAGAGAATAAAGAAGCTGAGCAAAAGAGGGACAAACAGCTACTGGACCACGAGGGGAGAATTCGAGAGATAAGTGACACCATAAGACAAAAGAACATTAGAATAATTGGGATTCCAGAAGAAGAGGAAACAGAGAGGGGAGCAGAAGGTATATTGGAGAGAATTATTGGAGAGAATTTCCCCAATATGGCAAAGGGAACAAGCATCAAAATCCAGGAGGTTCAGAGAACCCCCCTCAAAATCAATAAGAATAGGTCCACACCCCGTCACCTAATAGTAAAATTGACAAGTCTTAGTGACAAAGAAAAGATTCTGAAAGCAGCCCGGGAAAAGAAGTCTGTAACGTACAATGGTAAAAATATTCGATTGGCAGCAGACTTATCCACAGAGACCTGGCAGGCCAGAAAGAGCTGGCATGATATATTCAGAGTACTAAATGAGAAAAACATGCAGCCAAGAATACTATATCCAGCTAGGCTATCATTGAAAATAGAAGGAGAGATTAAAAGCTTCCAGGACAAACAAAAACTGAAAGAATTTGCAAATACCAAACCAGCTCTACAGGAAATATTGAAAGGGGTCCTCTAAGCAAAGAGAGACCCTCAAAGTAGTAGATCAGAAAGAAACAGAGACAATATACAATAACAGTCACCTTACAGGCAATACAATGGCACTAAATTCATATCTCTCAATACTTACCCTGAATGTTAATGGGCTAAATGCCCCAATCAAAAGACACAGGGTATCAGGATGGATAAAAAAACAAAACCCATCTATATGTTGCCTACAAGAAACTCATCTTAAACCCGAAGACACCTCCAGGTTTAAAGTGAGGGGATGGAAAAGAATTTACCATGCTAATGGACATCAGAAGAAAGCAGGAGTGGCAATCCTTATATCAGATCAATTAGATTTTAAGCCAAAGACTATAATAAGAGATGAGGAAGGACACTATATCATACTCAAAGGAACTGTCCAACAAGAAGATCTAACAATTTTAAATATCTATGCCCCTAACGTGGGAGCAGCCAACTATATAAACCAATTAATAACAAAATCAAAGAAACACATCGACAAGAATACAATAATAGTAGGGGATTTTAACACTCCCCTCACTGAAATGGACAGATCATCCAAGCAAAAGATCAACAAGGAAATCAAGGCCTTAAATGACACACTGGACCAGATGGACATCACAGATCTATTCAGAACATTTCATCCCAAAGCAACAGAATACACATTCTTCTCTAGTGCACATGGAACATTCTCCAGAATAGATCACATTCTTGGTCTTAAATCAAGTCTCAACCGGTATCAAAAGATTGGGATCATTCCCTGCATATTTTCAGACCACAATGCTCTAAAGCTAGAACTCAATCACAAGAGGAAATTTGAAAAGAACCCAAATACATGGAGACTAAACAGCATCCTTCTAAAGAATGAATGGGTCAACCAGGAAATTAAAGAAGAATTGAAAAAATTTATGGAAACAAATGATAATGAAAACACAACGGTTCAGAATTTGTGGGACACAACAAAGGCAGTCCTGAGAGGAAAATATATAGCGGTACAAGCCTTTCTCAAGAAACAAGAAAGATCTCAGGTACACAACCTAACCCTACACCTAAAGGAGCTGGAGAAAGAACAAGAAAGAAACCCTAAACCCAGCAGGAGAAGAGAAATCATAAAGATCAGAGCAGAAATCAATGAAATAGAAACCAAAAAAACAATAGAACAAATCAACGAAACTAGGAGCTGGTTCTTTGAAAGAATTAATAAGATTGATAAACCCCTGGCCAGACTTATCAAAAAGAAAAGAGAAAGGACCCAAATCAATAAAATCATGAATGAAAGAGGAGAGATCACAACGAACACCAAAGAAATACAGACAATTATAAGAACATACTATGAGCAACTCTACGCCAACAAATTTGACAATCTGGAAGAAATGGATGCATTCCTAGAGACATATAAACTACCACAACTGAACCAGGAAGAAATAGAAAGCCTGAACAGACCCATAACCAGTAAGGAGATTGAAACAGTCATCAAAAATCTCCAAACAAACAAAAGCCCAGGGCCAGACGGCTTCCCGGGGGAATTCTACCAAACATTTAAAGAAGAACTAATTCCTATTCTCCTGAAACTGTTCCAAAAAATAGAAATAGAAGGAAAACTTCCAAACTCATTTTATGAGGCCAGCATCACCTTGATCCCAAAACCAGACAAGGATCCCAACAAAAAAGAGAACTACAGACCAATATCCTTGATGAACACAGATGCAAAAATTCTTGCCAAAATACTAGCCAATAGGATTCAACAGTACATTAAAAGGATTATTCACCACGACCAAGTGGGATTTATTCCAGGGCTGCAAGGTTGGTTCAACATCCGCAAATCAATCAATGTGATACAACACATTAATAAAAGAAAGAACAAGAACCATATGATACTCTCAATAGATGCGGAAAAAGCATTTGACAAAGTACAGCATCCCTTCCTGATCAAAACTCTTCAAAGTGTAGGGATAGACGGCACATACCTCAATATTATCAAAGCCATCTATGAAAAACCCACCGCAAATATCATTCTCAATGGAGAAAAACTGAAAGCTTCTGCACTAAGGTCAGGAACACGGCAGGGATGTCCGTTATCACCACTGCTATTCAACATGGTACTAGAAGTCCTAGCCTCGGCAATCAGACAACAAAAGGAAATTAAAGGCATCCAAATCGGCAAAGAAGAAGTCAAACTATCACTCTTTGCAGATGATATGATACTATATGTGGAAAACCCAAAAGACTCCACTCCAAAACTGCTAGAACTTGTACAGGAATTCAGTAAAGTGTCAGGATATAAAATCAATGCACAGATATCAGTTGCATTTCTCTACACCAACAACAAGACAGAAGAAAGAGAAATTAAGGAGTCCATCCCATTTACAATTGCACCCAAAACTATAAGATACCTAGGAATAAACCTAACCAAAGAGACTAAGAATCTATACTCAGAAAACTATAAAGTACTCATGAAAGAAATTGAGGAAGACACAAAGAAATGGAAAAATGTTCCATGCTCCTGGATTGGAAGAATAAATATTGTGAAAATGTCTATGCTACCTAAAGCAATCTACACATTTAATGCAATTCCTATCAAAGTAACATCCATTTTTTTTTCAAAGAAATGGAACAAATAATCCTAAAATTTATATGGAACCAGAAAAGACCTCGAATAGCCAAAGGAATATTGAAAAAGAAAGCCAAAGTTGGTGGCATCACAATTCCGGACTTCAAGCTCTATTACAAAGCTGTCATCATCAAGACAGCATGGTACTGGCACAAAAGCAGACACATAGATCAATGGAACAGAATAGAGAGCCCAGAAATGGACCCTCAACTCTATGGTCAACTCATCTTCGACAAAGCAGGAAAGAATGTCCAATGGAACAAAGACAGCCTCTTCAATAAATGGTGTTGGGAAAATTGGACAGCCACATGCAGAAAAATGAAATTGGATCATTTCCTTACACCACACACGAAAATAGACTCAAAATGGATGAAGGATCTCAATGTGAGAAAGGAATCCATCAAAATCCTCGAGGAGAACACAGGCAGCAACCTCTTCGACCTCAGCTGCAGCAACATCTTCCTAGGAACATCACCAAAGGCAAGGGAAGCAAGGGCAAAAATGAACTATTGGGATTTTATCAAGATCAAAAGCTTTTGCACAGCAAAGGAAACAGTGAACAAAACCAAAAGACAACTGACAGAATGGGAGAAGATATTTGCAAATGACATATCAGATAAAGGGCTAGTGTCCAAAATCTATAAAGAACTTAGCAAACTCAACACCCCAAGAACAAATAATCCAATCAAGAAATGGGCAGAGGACATGAACAGACATTTCTGCAAAGAAGACATCCAGATGGCCAACAGACACATGAAAAAGTGCTCCACATCACTCGGCATCAGGGAAATACAAATCAAAACCACCATGAGATATCACCTCACACCAGTCAGAATGGCTAAAATGAACAAGTCAGGAAATGACAGATGCTGGCGAGGATGCGGAGAAAGGGGAACCCTCCTACACTGTTGGTGGGAATGCAAGCTGGTGCAACCACTCTGGAAAACAGCATGGAGGTTCCTCAAAATGTTGAAAATAGAACTACCCTATGACCCTGCAATTGCACTGCTGGGTATTTACCCTAAAGATACAAACATAGTGATCCAAAGGGGCACGTGCACCCAAATGTTTATAGCAGCAATGTCTACAATAGCCAAACTATGGAAAGAACCTAGATGTCCATCTACAGACGAATGGATAAAGAAGATGTGGTATATATACACAATGGAATACTATGCAGCCATCAAAAGAAATGAAATCTTGCCATTTGCGACGACGTGGATGGAACTAGAGGGTATCATGCTTAGTGAAATAAGTCAATCGGAGAAAGACAACTATCATATGATCTCCCTGATATGAGGGAGAGGAGATGCAACATGGGAGGTTGAGGGGGTAGGAGAAGAGTAAATGAAACAAGATGGGATTGGGAGGGAGACAAACCATAAGTGACTCTTAATCTCACAAAACAAACTGAGGGTTGATGGGGGGAGGGGGTTGGGAGAGGGGGTGGGGTTATGGATATTGGGGAGGGTATGTGCTATGGTGAGTGTTGTGAAGTGTGTAAACCTGGCTATTCGCAGACCTGTACCCCTGGGGATAAAAATATATGTTTATAAAGCTGTAAAAAAAAAAAAAAAGAAAGAAAGAAAGGATGAATACCCAAGTTTTGTAGCAACATGGACGGGACTGGAAGAGATTATGCTGAGTGAAATAAGTCAAGCAGAGAGAGTCAATTATCATATGGTTTCACTTATTTGTGGAGCATAACAAATAGCATGGAGGACAAGGGGAGATGGAGAGGAGAAGGGAGTTGAGGGAAATTGGAAGGGGAGGTGAACCATGAGAGACTATGGACTCTGAAAAACGATCTGAGAATTTTGAAGGGGTGGGGGGTGGGAGGTTGGGGTCACCAGGTGGTGGGTATTGTAGAGGGCACAGATTGCATGGAGCACTGGGTGTGGTGCAAAAATAATGAATACTGTTATGCTGAAAAAATAAAAAAATTTTTTAAAAAAAGTGAAAAAAAAAAAAAAAAAAAAAACCTCAGTCTAATCCCAAAGTCTACCTCTATGTTCTATTTGTCTTCTATTCAGGTAGGTTTGTTTTGTATTTTCTTGTTTTAACCACCTTTCATAAACTCATACTGAGTTTACAATGACTCAAAATTCCTTGGTAGCCTTCATGTGCAGTCACTCTATTAGCTTTGTTTTTTCCTTGCTCAAAGCCAGAAACATCATAGTTATCTAATAAATATTTAATTCATTGAATTAGAATTCTGTTCAATCAGAAAACTGGATAAACCTTGCTTCTCATATCTTCATTCCAATAATTAACTTAAAAATGATTAAAATAGAACTAAAGACAGGATGTTGTAGAAACTTCACCATTCTTCTAGCACGAATATTTAGTTGACTACACCAATTTTAAATCCATATAATATACTATCTATAACATTTTCTTCTCTTGTCCACAAAATAATCTGAGAGGTTGTCAAAATTAATAATAAAGTTTTATTTTTTCTATATTTTTTCTGCTTGTCTAGGAAACATGATCAAATAGGAAATACAAATGATCTGACATTACTTATTCTTAGTGACCCTGTTGGTATCTATTCAACATTTCTATCAATTCTAAGAATACATACATCTCAGTAATTATTAATTCTGTATTACTATGTCTACTATGTCCCTAAGTCATGTTTTACCCTTTTTTTGCTTCCATTAGTATCTGTAGGCAATATCTGTTTGTAAATATACTTAGTCTTTCTGACTTCCAGGGAAGATGGCAGAGTAGGAGGACCCTAAGCTCACCTCATCCCACAGATACAATTAGATAACACACACACATCAGTTTAAATAACCCAGAAAATGACCCAAAGACTAGCAGAACCCAAAGACTCTTGGCCACTAAATATAAAGGAGACCAATCAAAGATCGTAGGAAGGGTGGAGTTGTGGTCTGGAGTTAAATGGACCTCTGGCACTGTCCACAGACAGGAGAGAGGGACAGGCAGGTGTGGAGAGATGAGAAGAGCTCTCCATACCAGGCAACCTAGACACAAGGGAATGCACAGGAAGATGAATCCCCATAACATTTGGCTTTGAAAAACAGTGGGGCATAATTTTACATGTTCTAATAATCAGCAGGGCATAACATGTGTAACTTTAAAAACCAGTGGGTTTGGAGGCACCTGGGTAGTTGGGCCAGTTAAGCATCTGCCTTTGGCTCAGGTCATGATCCCAGGGTCCTAGAATCAAGCCCTGAGTCAGAACCCTGCTCATCAGGGTGCCTACTTCTCCCTCTCCCTCTGCTTGTGCTCTTTCTCTCTCTGCCAAATAAATAAATAAAGTCTTTTAAAAAAATGAAGAATCCATACAATGGAATATTAATCAGCCATAAAAAGAAATCAGATATTGATACAGGGTAGGACATGGAGAAATCTTGAAAGCATTTAGGAAAAGAAGCCAGTCACAAAAGACCATACATAGGTTGTATGATTCCATTCAGATGAGAGTCCCCAGTAAGGAAATATATAAAGCCAGAAAACAGATTAGTGGTTGCTTAAGGCTGGACTGAGGAGCTAAGGTGGTGATAGCCAGAGAATATGGGGTTTCTTGTTGAGGTGCTGAAAATGTTCTAAAATTGAACCTAGTGATGGTTACACACCTTGGTGATATATACTAAATATATATAATGTTTTATATATATAAAACATTATATAAACATATATATGTTATAAAACATATATAAAAACATATAAATATATATAAACATATATAACATATATATAACATATATAATAAATATGCTAAATTTATATAATAAATATATATAATATATATACAAAAAAAAAAAAAAAAAACAGTGGGTTTCATCCTGAGAGAGCTTGCAAGAGGAGAAAACTTGAGTCTTCTGCACTTAGAGAAATAGCACTACAGAACCCTGAAGATACAGCATAAAAACAGGAGTTTGAAAAATGCTTGGGTTATATGTGAAGGAGATTTGTTTACTAATCTAAGACCATGTGTTGGAGGGATAGGGGTCTTTGGGTGATTTCACCAAGAACGAAAGAACCCCTGCCCTCCTAGCCTGGATAACATGGAGACCTACAGGAACCAGGAAGGCACGAACAGTCATTACCAAACTTGCCAACAGTATGCCCCATCCCCAAACTCCTGCATTCTCCTGCAGATATGCCTTATCTATCCAGGTCTCAGCTCCAGGTACCCTCCCATACCAGACGTGCAAAAACTTGCTAATCGCATGCCCCAACCCACGTTTTTCTGCAGACCCGCCCTCTCCAATATAGTTTTGGCTAGAATCCATCCAAAGTGGTGCCACAAGCCTGGCAGAGTGCAAGCAGTTACAACTGGGATGAGGATCATACTAAGATGAGTCCTGACCAAGGCAGAGAGGATGATAACCACACACAACAGTTCAACAGCAACCCCTGCAGTGGGCTAAGGACAGACATCTAGTCTGACAGTAAGCCCACCCACTAATGAAAGCTTCTCAGGGCAAAACACAGGGCAAGCACCCAGCAGTTTGGTTCTACTCTATCTCTATCAAATCCATGGTCTGACTCAACTCAAGCCCAAGGCAGCTTCAGACTTGTCCACAAACAAAGGAACAAAATTCTACCCACAATAGGCAAAGAAAGTCATTGCAGATGAATGGACTCAAGGCAAAAGCAGCTCAGCTACAATGTACAGCATACACACACACATATACACACATACTCTCACACATAAGAGGCATTCCTGAAATGGAAGATTCTGGTGAATAGGGGACATTGCACTGCAAGGCACTACAGGACCTGTTCTTCACAAGGCCACTACTTTCAAGAGCAGAAGACACAGCTGACTTTACTAATACACAGAAATGGACACAGAGTTACACAAAATTAGGAGAAAGAAGAGTATATCCCAAATGAAAGACCAGGACAAAATCACAGAGAGCTACATAAAACAAAGATAAGTAATATGCCTCTTAGAGAATGTCAAGTAATGATCACAAGAACTTAGTGGACTTAAGAAAAAAGACAACTTTGAGACCTTTAACAAAGAGACAGAAAACATTAAAAAGAACCAATCAGAGATGGAGAACTCAATAATTAAAATTAAATATACACTGATGGAATAAACAGAGGAAGTAGAAGAACTGATCAGTAAAATGGAGGACACAGTAATGAAAAGCAATCAATCAAGCAGATTAAGAGTGAGAAATATATATATGAAAATGTAATGAAATACATATTGAAATATAATGAAAACAGACTTAGGGAACTCAGTGACACCATCAAGCATAATATCACATAAGGAGAAGAGAGAAAAGGGGCAGAAATTTAAGATGTTATTTGGAGCATGTTACTGGAAGAAATAATAGCGGAAAAATCCCCAAATATGGGATAGGAAACAGAAATCCAGATCCAGAAGGCATATAGAGCCACCAACAATATCAAGCCAAAGAGGTCCACACCAAGATATACAGAAATTAAAATGGCAAAAAGTACTGATAGGAGAATTGTAAAAGTAAAAGTAAAAGAGAAAAGGAAACATTTACATACAAGAGAAATAAGGCTGTGAGCTGTTTTGTTTTGTTTTGTTTTGTTTCCCGCAGAAACTTTGCAAGCCAAAATAGAATAACATATTTGAAGTGTTGAAAGAAAAAACCTGCAACTAAGAATGCTCTATCCAGCAAAGATATCATTCAGAATAGAAGGAGAGGTAAAAAGTTTCCCAGAAAACAAAAGTTAAAGGAATTCATGACACTAAACCAACCCTACAATTAAAAGGTTCTCTTGAGTGGACAAGAAAGACTACATGCACAAGTAAGAAAAGAAGCAAACACAAAAGCAGTAAAAACAAGTATATCTGTAAAAACCAGTCAAGGAATTCACAAAATAAAAGGAGGTAAAGTATGACACCATATACCTAAAACATGGGGAGATAGGAGTGAAGAATGAGCTCAAACTTAAGTGGCTATCAAGTTAATATAGAATTCTATATGTATAAGATGTTAATTATAAACCTAATGTTAACCACAAATCAAACACCAGATGTGGATATGCAAAGAATAAAAAGTACATCACTAAAGAGAGTCAGCAATCCATGAGAGGAGAGAGCAAGGAAAGAAAGGAACAGAGAACTACAAAAACATCCATAAAACAAGTTTTAAAAAATGGCAATTAGTACATATCTACTAATAATTACTTCGAACATAAGAGGACTAAACATTCCATTCAAAGACATACAGTGATGGAATGGATAAGAAAGCAGGACTCATATATATGCTACCTATAAGAGACTCATTTGAGACCTAAAGACACATGCAGATTGAAAGTGAAGGGATGGAAAAGCTTTTATCATGCAAATAGAGTGAAAAGAAAGTTGGGGTAGTAATACTTACTTTGGGCAAAATAGACTTTAAAACAAGGACTGTAACAAGAGACAAAGAAGAATACTATATAATCATAAAGAGAATAACCTAAAAAGAATCTATAATTGTAAATACTTATGCACCCAACATGGGAGCACTGAAATACATAAAGCAGCTATTAGAAAACATAAATGAAGCAATTGATAGTAATACAATAACAGTAGGGGAATTTAACACCCCACTTCATCAATGGACAGATCACCCAAACAGAAAAATCAACAAGGAAATGGTGGCTTTGAATGACATACTGGACCAGGTAGATCTAAATAGACATTTTCAGAACATTCCATTCTAAAACAACAGAATACATAATTTTTGTAAAGATTTTATTTATTTATTTGACAGACGGAGATCACAAGTAAGCACAGAGGCAGGCAGAGAGAGAGGGTGGAAACAGGCTCCCCGCTGAGCAGAGAGCCCCATGTGGGGCTCGATCCCAGGATCCTGAGATCATGACCTAAGCTGAAGGCAGAGGCTTAACCCACTGAGCCACCCAGGTGCCCCAGAATACATAATTTTTTAAAATGCACATGGAACATTCTCCAGAATAGATCACATATTAGGCCATAAAACGAGTCTCAACAAATTAAAGAAGATCCAGGTCCACCATCCATTCTTTCCAACCACACACTATGAAACTAGAGCTCAACCACAAGAAAAAAATTAGAAAGAACACAAATAACATGAAGGTTAAATAACATGGTTCTAAACAATATATGGGTCATCCAAGAAATTAAAGAGGAAATAAGAAATTACATGGAGACAAATGAAAATGAAAATGCAGTGGTCCATTTAGTATGTAGCAAAACTGTTCTAAGTTTACAGCAATACAGACCTAACTCAGTAAGCAAGAAAAATCTCAAATAAACAGCCTAACCTTATACCTAAAGGAGCTGGAAAAATAACAACAAACAAAACACCCAACCAGTAGAAGGAAGGAAATAAAAAAGATTAGAGCAGAAATAAAAAACTAAATGAAAATCAAAAAACAAAACAATAGAACAAGATCAATGAAACCAGGAAATGGTTCTTCAAAAAATCAAAAAAATTGATAAACCAGACTCATAAAGAGAGAGAGAAAACTCACAAAATCAGAAATAAAATAGTAGAAATTTTAAAAACATCAGAGAAATATGAAGGATTATAAGAGAATATTATGAAAAATTATATGCCAACAAATTGGACCACCTAGAAGAAAGTGGATGAATTCCTAGAAACATACAACCTCCCAAAACTGGATCTGGAAGAAATAGAAAATTTTAATAGCCAAATTACCAGCAATGAAATGAACTCAATAATCAAGCAAACAAAGTCCAGGACCAAATGATTTCACACGCGAATTCTACCAAGCTTTTAAAGAAACTTAATAACTATTCTTCTCAAACTATTTCAAAAAATAGAAGAGGAAAGAAAACTTCAAAATTCATTCCATAAGACCGGCATTACCTTAATACCAAAACCAGATAAAGACACGAGAGAGAGAGAGCGCGTGCTAGAGAGAGAGAGAGAAAGAACCAGGAGCCAGTATCTCTTAGGAACACAGATTAAAAAATCCTCAACAAAATATCAAACCAAATTCAAAACTGCATTTAAAAACTCAATCACCACAATCAAGTGGGATTTATTCCTGGGATCCAGGGGTGGTTCAGCATTTGCAAAGCAATAATGGTGACACATCACTTCAACAAGAGAAAAGATAAAAACCATATGCTCATTTTCAATAGATGCAGAAAAAGCACATGACAAATTCCAACATCCATTCAAGATTAAAAAAAAAAAAAGCCTTCAACAAAGTAGGTTTAGAGGGAACATATCACAACATAATAAAGGCTATATGTGAAAAACCCACAGCTAACATCATATTCAATAGTGGAAAACTGAGAGCTTTCCTCCTAAGGTCAGGAACAAGACAAGGATGTCTCCTTTCACCACTTTTATTCAACATAGTACTGGAAATCCTTGCCACAACAATCAGACAACAAGAAAGAAAGAAAAGGCATCCAAACTGTTAAAGAAGTAATATTTTCACTGTTTGCAGATGATATGACATTATATATAGAAAACCCTCAAAACTCCCCCCCCAAAACTATTAGAACTGGTGAGTTCAGTAAGATTACAGGATACAAAATAATATACAGAAATCTGTTGCAATTTCTATACACTAATAACGAAGTAGCAGAAAGAGAAATTAAGAAAATAATCCCATTTATAATTTCACAAAAATTAAAATACCTAACAATAGGTAAAAGACCTGTACTTTGAAAACTATAAAAACACTGGTGAGAGAAATTGAAGTGACACCAACAAATGGAAAGATATCCATGCTCATGAATTGGAAGACCAAATATTATCAAAATGCCCAAACTACCCAAAGCAATCTACAGATTTAATGTACTCCCTATCAAAATACCAACAGCATTCTTCAGAGAACTAGAACAAACAATCCTAAAATTTGTATAGAACTACAAAATACCCCAAATAGCCAAAAAAATATTGAAAAGGATGAACAAAGCTAGAGGCATCACAATCCCTGACCTCAAGACATACTACAAGGCTGTGACTACCAAAACAGTATGGCACTGGCACAAAAACAGACACACAGATCAATAGAACAGAATAGAAAACCTCGAAATAAATCCACAATTATATGGTCAATTAATATATGAGAAAGCAGGAAATAATATCCAATGGGAAAAAGTTTCTTCAATAAATGGTGTTTGGAAAACTGGACAACTACAGGCAAAAGAATAAAACTGGACCACTTTCTTATACCATACACAAAAATAAACTCAAAATGGATTAAAGCCCTAAGTGTGAGACCTGAAACCACAAAACCCTTGAAAGAAAACATAGGCAGTAATCTCATGAACATCAACCTTAGCAATATTTTCCTAGATATGTCTACTCAGATATGGGAAATAACAGCAAAAATAAACTATTGGGACTATGCTAAAATAAAAAACTTTTGCACAGCAAAGGAAACCATCAACAGAACAGTAAGGCAACCTACTGAATGAGAGAAGATATTTGCAAATTAGATATCCAATAAAGAGTTAATATCCAAAATATATAAAGAACTCATGCAACTTACACCAAATAAATAATGTGATTAAAAATATTCAGGACTTCGGAGGAGCCGGGGAAGCGGCTCAGTGGGGGCTGGGGCGGAGAGCGCCGGGGGTGGGGATGGAAGGGAAAAGAAAAAAAAAAAAATTCAGGACTTGATTGGACATTTTTCCAAAGAAGTCATACAGATGGCCAACAAACAAGTGAAAAGATGCACAACATCACTCATCATCATGGAAATACAAATCAAAACCACAATGAGATATTACCTCATACCAGTCAGCATGGCTAAAATTAAAAAAAAAAAAAAGACAAGAAACAACAAGAGATGGCAAAGATGTGTAGAAGAAGGAACTCTTGTGCACTGTCGGTGGGAATGCAAACTAGTGCAGTCACTGAGGAAAACAGTATGGTGGTTTCTCAAAAAATTAAAACCAGAATTACCATACAATCTAGTAATTCTGCTAAGTATTTACCCAAAGAATACAAAAACACTAATTTGAAAAGATATATGCACCCCTATGTTTATAGCAGCATTATTTACAATAGCCATATTATGGAAACAGTCCAAGTGTCCACCAATAAATGAAGGATAAAGAAGAGGTATTATATATAGTGGAATATTACTCAGCCATTAAAAAAGAATGAAATCCTGCCATGTGCAACAACATGGGTGGGTCTACAGAGTATTATGCTAAGTGAAATAGGTCAGTCAGAGAAACATACCATATATTCTCAATCATATGTGGCATTGAAGAAACAAAACAAATGAGCAAAATAAAAAAAAGAGGGAGAGAGACAAACCAAGAAACAAACTTTTAACTATTGAGAACAAACTGATAGTTACCAGAAGGGAGGTGAGTGGAGGGATGATTGATACAGGTGATTGGTATTAAGAAGTGTACTTGTGATCAGCACAGGGTAACACAAGGAATAGCTAAATAACTACACTGCACACTTAAAACTAATATGCCACTATATGTCAATGATATTGGAATTTAAATTTTAAAAAAATTAAAAAGAGATAAAATGAAAACCAGACTCTTAATTATAGAGAAAAAACTAATGATTACCAAACAGGAGGTGGGTAGGGGAATGGATAAAGAGATGAAGGGCATTAAGGGTACACCTACCATGATGAGCACTGAGTAATGTATAGAATTGCTGAATCACTATACTATACACCTGAAATTAATATAACACAGTATGTATAACTACAATGGAATCATGGATGTGTGGCATAAAACTCCTCTACCACTAATTGAATTCAGTTCTACTTTTTGTTTCCTGTTTCCATAGATGACAAAAATTCTGCACACACATGTCTGGATTAGACCAATACAGATAGAATGATTTGAGGGTATCAGTAAGCCCCTAATACTCCATAAATTCTTTTAACAGATTTGCATAGCATGACTGCTGACCCTTATTCTGCCACTAAGACATCTTTTTTTTTTTCTTAGCTTTTCAGTATATGCGGTCCATATAGCAGAATCTTTAAAACCTTGTGAATGAGAAATGGAAATCTTTGGAGACTTGACCCTTCAAAAGAACATGTAATCATGTAGGTATCTTCAAGAGTTGATCCTAGGTCCGCAAAATTTTACTGTAACATGATTAAGTGTATTAATATAATTCAAACAATTTTTTAAAGATTTTTTTATTCATTTATTTGACAGAGAGAGATCACAAGCAGGCAGAGAGGCAGGCAGAGAGAGAGGAGGAAGCAGGCTCCCTGTTGAGCAGAGAGCCCGATGCGGGGCTCGATCCCAGGACCCTGAGACCTGAGCCGAAGGCAGCGGCCTAACCCACTGAGCCACCCAGGCGCCCCAATTCAAACAATTTTATATCCTACAATTTTATATCCTACCATTGGGGATGAGGGTAGGATAGGAGTGGTCTAAAAAAGCAGCAAAGATAAAGAAAATTCAAGAAGGAAAATATAGTCTGTGATACCATGAAGCCATGTCCAGCAGAGATTCTTTTTCAGCAGACTTTAAATATCTCTGGTCCTACTGGTAAAATCATCCCCATTTGAGTTACCAAGTTATTTCAGTCCTACTAGTAAACATTTCATTAATACAGCTTCCCTTTCTTCAATTCGTCAATCACAATAGGATTTTCTAAATAATTTTTAGTATTATATTACATATTGCTTACTTACAGGAACAAAACATAATCATGCAAACATATACGTTACTATTCCTGGAAAGTAATTTCTCATTGTAAACTAAATATTTTTTTATTTTCCTCACCAAATCATTTCATTTTACTAGGAAAATTGTTACACTAGGAAGTGTAGTGTAGCTGTGGGGCTAAATAAAATGAAACCTTTTGTTGATCAGTAATGCATCTAGAAATGTTTTTGCAATTTGTTTTCTATCTATGGAATATGGGGGCAAGTGATATGTCACCAATGGTCCTGGGTGAATAAAATAGTTGTTCATTCTCCACATTCTCTTTTCTCTTCCAGCAACCTAAAAACCATGTGTTCTAGGTGATAAAATTAAATATTTGAAGAAGTAGGCAAAACTCAAGTTATGGAGGGCCTGAAATTCCTCACTAAGGAAACTAGATAAAGAACTCTGCTTTGCTCTGACCCTTAGAAAAGGTATGCTTTGTTCTGACCCTCTGAAAAGGTGTGAAAAGCTGCCAGAGAACAAAAACCTCCAGAGAACAAAAGTTTGAAAAACTGGTTTCCACGGAGCCCAGCCCCTTGATAGGGGGCAGGGCAACTCCGCCCAAGCAGGACTGACTGAAAAGCAATGCATCAGGCTCCTCTGCCAGAAGACAAGGTGAAAGAACAAGAGGACAACAACCACAGCGTCCCCATAACTGTAAAACCCCAATATCAGGGGAAAACAATATATTAAGCTCCCGGTATTGCCTCACACCCTGTATATTTCTTAGATACAATTTTTCTCTTTTTTCTTTAATGCATTCTCATGATCTTGTTCTTTTATTTATTTCTTTTCTTACCTATTTACCATTTCAACTAGATGTTTAATACAACATATTTCATAGTAACTTTTTAACTTGAACTTTCTTTATACATATACTTTTTTCTTTTTTTTATATATATATATATAGATGTAAGCTTCAATGTAGTCCTTTTTCCCTATTCAATACTACCACTCGATATATACCAGATTTAATTCCCCTGTATCTCTGGAAGTTGAGTCTTCTAACAAAGATAAAAAGATACACCCAGAGAGAACTGAAATATCCTTCCTTGCCCACATCGAGGGATTATAACCACCTTCCCATTACCCCCTCTTTTTATTTTGTGTTTTTATTATTATTATTATTTATCTTTCCTTGGTCTATTTTTTTGTTTTTGTTTTTGTACTGTATAAATCTTATTCTTGGGGTTCATTTTGGCTGTTTTGTTTTTTTCTTTTTATTTTGTCAGTCTTTTTGTTTGACCATTCTTGTTTTTGTACTTTATAAGTCTTACTCTTGGGGCTCATTTTGGCTGTTTTTTTTTTTTCTTTTATTGTTTGTTTGCTTGTTTTCTTTTTTCTTTCTTTTCAATGGTGACTTCTGATTGTTCCAAAACTTTCCAGAGTGCACCTTACCTGGATCATGGTTGATATTTTCAGCTATATATCCCCTCAACAACTTCTCACCAGAATGACTAGAAGGAGGAACCCCCCAAGAGAGGAAAAATTCAGAGACTGTGACCTCTGCCACAGAACTATTGGCAAGCAAGATGTTGGAAATAGAATTCAGGGTAACAGTTATCCAGACAATGGCTAGGTTGGAGAAAACCATTAGTGGCTACATAGGATTTCTAAGGGCAGAAATGAGAGCTGATCTGGCAGAACTTAAAAATGTTATCAGTGAGAACCAATCTAATCTAAATACTCTAAGAGCTAGGATAAATGAGGCAGAAGATTGAATTAGTGATCTAGAAGTCAAACTAATAGAAAAGAAGGATCAGGAGGAAGCCTGGAACAAACAGCTTGGAAGCCATGAAAACAGATTAGATAAATAAATGAGCCATGAAATGTTTCAATGTAAGAATTACTGGGATCTCTGAGTGGGTGGAGAGAGAGAGAGGACTACAAAATATAGTTGAGCAAATCCTAGATAAGACTTTCCCTAATCTGTGCAGTGGAACAAGTGTTCATGTCTCCTAGAGACAGAGAGGACACCCCTGAAGATCAACAAGGGTAGAGAGACCTCCAGGAATGTGATCGTGACATTCACAACAAGTAAATTCAGAGAAAATGTCTTAAAGGGCAGCTAGGGGGAAGAGATTAGTTATGTACAGAGGGAGGAACATCAGAATAACATCAGACTTGTCCACAGAAACCTGGAAAGCCAGAAAGGGTTGGCATTTTTTTTTATTATTATTTATGTATTTGACAGAGAGAGATAAAGCAAGAGAGGGAACACAGGCAGAGGGAGTGGGAGAAGGAGAAGGAGAAGTAAGCTTCCCACTGAGCAAGGAATCTGATGCAGGGCTTGATCCCAGGATGCTGGGATCATGACCTGAGCTGAAGGCAGATGCTTAACCGATGAGTCACCCAGGTGCCCCTGGCAAGACATATTCAGGGCACTAAATGAGAATAGCATGCAGCCAAGAATACTTTATCCAGCAAGGCTGATATTCAGAATGGATGGAGACATAAAGAGCTTCCAAGAATAGAAAAGATTAAAAGAATATGCGACCCCAAGCCAGCACTACAACAAATATTTGGGGGGGGGGGGGGTTCTGTAAAAGAAGAAAGACCCTAAGTGTGATATAGAACAGAAATATACAGAGACCATCTATAGAAACAAGGTCCTCATAGGCAACATGATGATAATAAAAACATATCTTTCAATAATCACTCTTAACATGAACAGCCTAAATACTCCCATAAAATGGCAAGAGTTGCAGATTGGATAAAAAGACAGGACCCATCCATATGCTGTCTACAAGAGATGCATTTTGAACCTAAAGATATATTCAGACTGAAAGTGAAGGGATGAAGAACTATCTTTCATGACAATGGGCCTCAAAAGAAGCTGGGGCAGCAATTCTCATACCAGACAAATTAGATTTTAAACTAAAAACTATAGTCAGAGATACAGAAGGAAACTACATCATCCTTAAAGGGTCTACCCAACAAGAAGATCTAACAATTATAAATATTTATGCCCCCAACATGGGAGCAGCCAACTACATAAACTAAATGTTAATCAAAATAAAGACATATATTGATAAGAATATGTTAACTGTAAAGTATCTTAACACACCACTCTCAGAAATAGATCATCTAAGCAGAAAGATAACAAAGAAACAAGAGCTTTGAATGACACATGGAATCATATGGACCTCATAGATATATACAGAACATTCTACTCTAAAATAACAGAATACTCATTCTTCTCGAGTGCACCTGGAACTTTCTCCAGAACAGACCACATACTGTGTCACAAATCAAGGCTCAACTGATACAAAAAGACTGAGATTATTGCATGCATATTCTCAGACCACAATGCTTTGAAACTGGAACTCAATCACAAGAAAAAGTTTGGAAGAAAGTCAAACACCTGGAATCTAAAGACCATTCTGCTCAAAAATATTTGGATCAACCAGGAAATCAAAGAAGAACTTAAACAATTCATGGAAACCAAAGAGAATGAAGACACATAGGTCTAAAACCTATGGGATATGGCAAAGGCAGTCCTAAGGGGGAAATACATAGCCATCCAAACCTCATTCAATAAAACAGAAATATCCTAAACTCACAAACTCTTTTTATACCAGTTCTTTAACTGGAGAATCAACAACAAATTAAGTGTACCCCATGAACGAGAAGGGAACTAATTAAGATTAGAGCAGTAATCAATGAATTAGAAACCAGAGATATAGTAGAACACATCAACAAAACTAGAAGCCAGTTCTTTGAAAGAATTAATAAGATCGATAAACCACTGGCCAGACTAATCCAAAAGAAAAAAGAAAAGACCCAAATTAATAAAATTATGAATGAAAGGGGAGAGATTATGACTAACACTAAGGAAATAGAAACAAATCATCAAAATTATTATCAACAGTTATGTGCCAATAAGTTAAGCAACCTAGAAGAAATGGATGCATTCCTGGAAACCTATAAATTTCCAAGACTGAAACAAGAAGAAACTGACAACACGAGTAGACCAATAACTAGTAACAAGATTGAAGCAGTGAACAAAAACCTCCCCAAAAAACAAGAGTCCAGGACCTGATATATTCTCTGGGGAATTCTACCAAACATCCAAAGAAGAAATACCTATTCTCCTGAAGCTTTTTCAAAAAATAGAAACAGAAGGAAAACTTCCAGACTCTTTCTATGAAGCCAGCATTACCCTGATCCCCAAAATAGGCAAAGACCCCATCTAAAAGGAGAATTTCAGAGCAATATCCCTAATGAATATGGACGTCAAGATTCTCAACAAGATCCTAGCTAATAGGATCAAACAGTACATTAAAAATATTATCCACCATGACCAGGTGGGATTTATTACTGGGATGCAAGGGTGGTTCAACATTTGCAAATCAATCAATTTGACAGAATAAATCAATAAGAAGAGAGAAGAACGATGTGGTCCTCCTCTCAATTGATGTAGAAAATGCATTTGACAAAACACAGCATCCATTCCAGATTAAAACTCTTCAGAGTATAGAGATAGAGGAAACATTCCTCAACTCCATAAAATCCATCTATGAAAAAACCCATAGTGAATATCATTCTCAATGGGGACAAGCTGAGAGCCTTCCCACTGAGATCAGGAACACAAGGATGCCCACTCTCTCCACTGTTGTTCAACATAGCATTAGAAGTCCTAGCAACAGCAATCAGACAACAAAAAGAAATAAAAGGTATTCAAATCGGCAAAGAAGTCAAACTCTCTCTCTTTGCAGAGGACATGATTCTTTATGTGGAAAACCCAAAAGGCTCCACCCCCAAACAACTAAAACTCATACAGCAATTCAGGATTGTGACAGAATATAAAATCAGTGCACAGAAATCAGTTGCTTTCTTCACTAACAATGAAACTGTATTCAGGGAAATTAGAGAATCGATTCTATTTATAATAGCACCAAAAACCATAAGATACTTTGGAATAAACCTAACCAAAGAAGCAAAGGATCTATACTCAAGGAACTACAGAACACTCATGAAAGAATTTGAAGAATAAACAAAAAGATGGAAAAACATTCCATGCTCATGGATCAGAAGAATAAACATTGTTAAAATGCCTATGCTGCCCAAAGCAATCTACACTTTCAATGCCAACCTGATCAAAATACCATCAGCATTTTTCAAAGTGCTGGAACAAACAATCCTAAAATCTGTAAGGAACTAGAAAGACCCTGAATCACCAAGGAAACATTGAAAAAGAAAAACAAAACTGGGGCATCATGTTGCCTGATTTCAAGCTATATTACAAAGCTGTGATCACCAAGACAGCATGGTACTGGCACAAAAACAGACACATAGACCAGTGGAACAGAGTAGAGAGCCCAGATATGGACCCTCAACTCTATGGTCAACTAATCTTCAATAAAGCAGGGAAAAATATCCAGTGGGGGAAAAAAATAGTCCCTTCAATAAATGGTGCTGGGAATTTTGGACAGCTATATACAGAAGAATGAAACTAGACCATTCTCTTACACCGTAGGCCAAGATAAACTCAAAATGGATGAAAGACCTCAATGTGAGGCAGGAATCCATCAAAATCCTAGAGGAGAACATAGGCCATACCTCTTCAACATTGACCACAGCAACTTCTTTCAAGACACGTCTCCAAAGGCAAAGGAAACAAAAGTGAAAATGAACTTTTGGGACTTCATCAAGATTAAAAGCTTCTGCACAGCAAAGGAAACAATCAACAAATCACAGAGGCAACCCATGAAATGGGAGAAGATATTCGCAAATGACACTACAGACAAGGGGCTGATATCCAAGATCTATAAAGAACTCCTCAAACTCACACACACAAAACAGATAATCACGTCAAAAAATGGGCAGGAGACATGAACAGACACTTCTCCAAAGAAGACATACAAATGGCTAGCAGACATATGAAAAATATTCATCATCATTAACCATCAGGGAAATTCAAATCAAAACCACATTGAGATACCACCTTATACCAGTTAGAATGGCAAAAATTAACAAGGCAGCAAACAATAAATGTTGGAGAGGATGTGGAGAAAGGGGAACCCTCTTACACTGTTGGTGGGAATGCAAGTTGGTGCAACCACTTTGGAAAACAGTGTGGAGAGTCCTCAAAAAATTAAAAATAGAGTTACCCTATGGCCTGGCAATTCCACTACTGGGTATTTACCCCCAAAATACAGATGTAGTGAAAAGAAGGACCATCTGTACCCCAATGTTCATAGCAGAAATGGCAACAGTCATGAAACTGTGGAAAGAGCCAAGATGCCCTTCAACAGATGAATGGATAAAGAAGATGTGGTCCATATATACAGTGGAATATTACTCAGCTATCAGAAAGGATGAATACCCAACTTTGGCATCAACATGAATGGGACTGGAGGAGATTATGCTGAATGAAATAAGCCAAACAGAGAAAGTCAATTATCATATGGGTTTCACTTACTTGTGGAACATGAGGAATAACATGGAGGAATTAGGAGAAGGAAAGGTAAAGTGAGGTGGCGGGGGGCGGAATTGGAGGGAGAAATGAACCATGAAAGACTGTGGACTCTGAGAAACAAACTGATGGTTTTAGAGGGGATTGGGGTGAGGGGATGGGTGAGCCTGGTGATGGGTATTAAGGAGGGCACATTTGCATGGAGCACTGGGTATTATATGTATACAATGAATCTTGGAACACTACATCAAAAACTAATGATGTATTGTATGGTGACTAACACAACACAATTAAAAAAAAAAAAAAAACTACAGGGGCGCCTGTGTGGCTCAGTGGGTTAAAGCCTCTGCCTTCAGTAGAGGGTCCTGGGATCGAGCCCCGCATGGGGCTCTCTGCTCAGCAGCGAGCCTGCTTCCTCCTTTCTCTCTGTCTGCCGCTCTGCCTACTTGTGATCTCTCTGTCAAATAAATAAATAAAATCTTTAAAAAAAAAACTACAAATTATATAAGCAGAGCATTAAAGTCCTAGTATATCATTTCAGAAGCAAGTTACACTAGTCACAGTGTGAAAAGTGAATGTAAAGAAGAATAAGTGAAGTGGGAGAGTGGGCATTATAGGAACACATTATAAGAAATGATGAGAACCTAAAGAAAAAGAGTGGAACTAGTAATTTTGATAGCTGGATGAAATTCGGAGCTACCAAGGAGGTACAATTGACCAACAGAGTCAAGGATCATACTATCTTTTGGATTTATGTAACTAGGTTGGATGCAATATTACCTAAAATGTAATACAGAAAGAAGGATCCATCTCAATTTCCTTCAGAAACTTCACTTGATCTCTTTAATTTCATCCTTGCATTTGTATAGTTCATTAGAATTTTCAAACTATTTAAAGGGTATCAAAGCCAGCAATTGAACTAAGAGCTTGTTTTTATTATAGCCTTAGTTTTTTATAAAACTCATAACTCTATATGCTATTTGAGGAGAATATCTCATACACATTTTATGTAAATTGCATTTAATAGTCTATATTTTAAAATTTTAGAGGTCAAGATCTATATCTACCTGTTTGTTTACCCTCCTTTTGCTCAATTACATCCATCAGTTCATGCAAAACCCAGATCGGGGTTGCATGAAGTGAGCCTTTTCTAAACATTACCTTCAATTTTTATATGAACTCTGCCAACTCCAGTATTATTAAAATTATGTAAGACAGTAAAACTGTTTTGTGAACAAAAAATTTTGGCTCTCAATTGAGTTTCTTAGTTGACATAACCTTAGGTTCAAAAACTTCATTTGTAGTGGTAACTGTGTCTTATATTATCTTCAGTTATTCTCCTTCTTTTTGTAATCTGGTCTACCGTAACTTTGAAATTAGATCTTATTCTCTACTCTGAGTCTTCATACATATTTCTCTTGACCTTCTAAACCAGGTCAACCTTCCTTCCCACCTGATGGCCAAGATCCAGTTAACTCTACCTTTGTGGCCATTAATAGACTTGGGAATTTCCATTTTCTTTTATGATCCTTTAATCTTTGTTTCTCCTGACTATACATGCCCTTATTTCTTCTAACTCTAGTATCTCTTGGCGTTTATTAGAACTATCTAACACTTTAATTAAAAGTGCATTAAATAGGGGCACCTGGGTGGCTCAGTGGGTTAAGCCTCTGCCTTCGGCTCAGGTCATGATCTCAGGGTCCTGGGATCGAGCCCCACATCAGGCTCTTCGCTCAACAGGGAGCCAGCCTGCTTCCCCTTCTCTCTCCGCCTGCCTCTGATCTCTGTCTGTCAAATAAACAAATAAAACCTTTTTTTAAAAAGTGCATTAAATAAATGAATGCATGAAACATTTTTTTTTGTTTTCTATATCATGATTCTATATTATCTGAAGCTTATCTTCTTATTCCTTCTTTTGATTTTCATTAATATATATGTATTTTTGCCATTCTGCTTTCAGCTGTTTTTACCGGACAAATCACACAAAAATGCTGAGTGTGAACACTATTTAAAGAGTATATGGAAAATCTATTTTTAAAAAAAAAGCCCACAACATTTTAAGTCTTTTTACTCCTATTAACCTCAAGGGATCATTTAATTTCATAAAACAAGTGACACAAAGGTCTCTAGGACTCCATTCTCAGCAAGACAGAGGAAAATGACTTAGCCATATTTGTATTCTTTTCCTCTCTTCAAGAACTTCGAAAACAAGAGGTCAATTTAGCCCCATTTTATTCTTAAAAAAAGAATTTAGTGTTCTTGACAGGTGTCAGATTACAAGTCCTTAGAGATAAACATTTCCTGTTTGCCATCAGAGCATTTATAACACAGATAGCTGTATGTTGTTTTGCTTCCTCTTCCCTCGTTCCTTACCTTATCCACAGACCACAATCCTGACCCTCAGAGAGCAACTCCAAATGCAGTAGAGTAATTCAGTCTCCTACTTATTAAATCACTGGCTCTTTAGCACATGTTTCCTCTAGGAATGGCAGCAAACATACTTGTGATGATGTTTCTTTTATGATGTTACGTTTTATTCCCTATAAAGTGATGGAAATGCTTAACACACTAAAGTTACTGAATAAGCATGCAATCAGAACACCTTCAACTTTCTTTTGTTGTCATCAGTGTCATAATAGGTGCTTGAAAATTATATTAAATTTATTTTAATGGCTTTAAGATTCAGTGTCAGAAGTTTGGTAATTTTGCCCCACTGGAAATGTTCCAATTTTAAGGATGAATAACTTAAAACCTCAACAAACATCAAATACAGTGATTAACAAAATATTTCTCTCTTTCTGAAATATTTTCCATGCATTGATATTATTAACCATTCTTCAGATTTTCCTGGGGAAGCTCTAATAGTTTTATTGTCAAATGTCTCTAAAAACTGCCAAGTGTGTTAAAGGTGGTCTCATATCATGTATAGCAAACAACCTAGGATGACTACTTGGGCATGATCTCTACACAAACGAGATTGCCTATCACCTTATAATAATGACAAGATCATCAGTTTTAAAGACTTTGAAGTTTTATTCTTATCAAAAGAAGGAGCAGTATTCCACTTTTGGCCCAGAAAACTTTCCAGAAATGGGGGAGAGGTGACAATGAAGGATGGGCACATACCCAGTAAGAGTCTAACCTGTGTGGGTTAGGATGGTGACCAGTAAAGCCATAACCTCCCCTATGAGTTGTTATTCCAACCCCAGCACATAGCTATAGAAGACAGCTTCGAGTGATAGTTCATCATATGGCCTTCTTCCTTATTATCATGCAGAGATTCATTTTGAGAATCAAATCCGTGTTGACAGAACTTTCTTCAGTTTTAACACTGAATAGAACAAAAATATTTCACCATACCTAGTCCTAAGAGGTCTTTACCTTACTCGCATTACAGTACCAATACTACTGCTTCATATTCATCCTGGGACAGGAGGTCAAGAGCTTTTAAACTAGATGAGTTGGTGGCAGCATAGAATCCAATGCTTAAAGAAATACAGTTCTAAATACATTGTGGATGCTTTTATATTCCTGTTGCAGGCATTTCATAACTTGGATCCCAGCATCCTGACACCATTCCAACCAAAAACTGGCACAAATGCATCTCACTTTCAGTTGTAGACCATTTCCTCAATGTAGTTACTGACATCTTTATTCATTTCCTCATATCTCCTCCGGGCATATGGAGAAAGTCATTGCAAGATTTTAAAAAAACAACAAAAACAAAACAAAATGCTTATGCTTTATGCTTTAAGCTTATGCTTATAAAGGAAGGTCATTTTTACAGACACAGTTCTGGATACCTTTTTAGACATTAAGCTTCACATTCACCATCAACCTCAGCAATAATTAGAATAGATTACTGAGCTGTGCTTGCAAGCATGTGTCTAACAAAGAACTTAGGTCCTACAACCTTAGTGATGGCTTCACAAAAGGTACTCATCTTTCTCCAGTAGGATACTGATGATAAGTTTAGCTTCACCAAAACTCAAGTATATTCAGAGAATTTCTTCCTCATCTCAGAGGCCTCTCTCAAGCTCCTCATTGATCCTGTTATTAATTCCATTAATCTTGTACATCAAGTGGTCACTAGTTGAACATGTTGAAACCCATGTGTTTAATGACCATAGTGTGTATGTATATTTTTTTCCCATTTTGGTTTGGATTTAGGGATGATTTTCATGGTGCCTGGACTGTGGTTGAAGACCTATCATGAAAGGTTCATTTATAATGGATGTTAGAGATCATAATCTATAAAATGTTGTTTTATTGAAAATTTCCCTTATTATTTATTAAAATTACTCTCATAATCAGCCTCTCTATAATATCTAAAATTTCTATCAGGAAATTAAAAGACTAAAAATAATCTCCATATCATGTTTTAATTGTTAATGATTTATTAACAAAATGTTCTTTCCAGACCCCTAAGTATGATCCTCTGTACCAACCTGGAATAATCTCAAATCATGTGAAAAGAGAATGAAATTAGTATTTTTTGACTATTAATCTATATGCTGCAATCATGACATCAGGTGCTGGAGATGCAGAGATGAGTGAGACACTGTCCCAGAACTCACAGTCCAGTGAGACATATTCATTTTCTCCCTTTACTCACTGAAGTGGCCTTTCTTTCCCTTACGGTGGATGCTGATACAACTTGTACAGGGGAATTGATAAACACAAGCAAAAGAGATAAATGGAAAAACCATCTAAAGTATTCTTTCTTGGGCTGGCTCTTCTCCAAATGACAACTGATAATTAGGTAAGTAAATGAGACCTTACTGAAACAACTGACTTTCTCTGATTAAAATACCATGCAGCATAATGACATACTGCAAGGGGAACAACCTTTTCTCTTCATGCTCACTACTCTCTGTTGACTTATCATTCAGTATTGGGTAAAGAAGCTGCTAATGCACAAAGTTTAGGGTCAAGTGAAAATTACCCAAAGCTTTATGGGTAATTAGGTTGGGTTATATTAGGCAAGGGAGTATTCATTAGTTACAATGCAAACACTATGTGGTTACTAGACATTCACATCCCGGCATGGTTCCTAGTTCAGCCCATAATTACCTATTCACCAGATGATCAGTTTTGCAGCCGGGTGAAGAAGGAATCCTCAGGAAACACTATTGTGTCACCTTGGAAATGTGGTGACTAATAGAGCAAGTGAGCTAAGCAAAACTTCATTACTTTTGAAGAGGAAAAAGCCTTTCTTAGGAATTTCTTTACCCCGGAGAGAGCCTTATGAATCATTTAAGAAAATGGCCTCCTAAATATGATTTGAGGAGTTGGTAAGAAGTCTTCCACTCTAAGATATCAACCCATTACCATTATAGATTCACTTCCCAAATATTTGGTGACTTACAAATGAAGAATCACAAGGTAAAACCCCAATTCTGCCAGGAGGCTAGTATTTTAAATTGGAGTTAACTATCAATTTAGGTAACCATTTAAGAATGGTGACCACATGACTCAGTTTATCCAGTTTATCCAATAAAATCCTGTTGTGTTTTTTTTTTTTAAGATTTTATTTATTTATTTGACAGAGAGAGATCTCAAGTAGGCAGAGAGGCAGGCAGGGGGGTGGGGAGCAGGCCCACTGAGCAGAGAGCCCAATACAGGGCTCAATCCCAGGACCCTGGGATCATGACCCGAGCCAAAGGCAAAGAGTTAACCCACTGAGCCACCCAGGCACCCCACAATCCTGGTTTATACGCTTTGTCAAGGCATAATCATTCACTATCAATCTGGGTTAGGTGATATTCAATTTTATAATCTATAATTAAGTCACAATTCATGGTTTCACATAACAGAAACCACACTAGCTAATTTAAGTTTTTGGAAAAAAGATCTAATTGGCTGAACTAAGACTGTATATTCAAGCTGCAATTGCCAAAGATGACAGAGAAACAGAAGATAGCTTTTAGTCAAAGTGCCGCCTCCAAACAAGAGGTTGTGGGCAAACTAACGAAACCAGGGAGAGTTCAAACGTTGAAAAAAAACTTTAATCACAATTTATTTTCCTTCTGGCTAATGTGTAATGTGTTGAATTATAATTTGATGCGACAATATGTATCTCCTAAGGACATAGACATTAGTTAAATGGCAGAAAGAACCCCAGACCAATAAATTTCTGTTTGTCCTAATGTGATCCAGAAACAATCCTCTGCAGTCTGATCAGAACACTAAATTCTAGAAATTATTAGATGCCCTAAATTTATTGATAGATCATTCAGATCTATAAAGCCCTGGAATAATATAATAGTAAAGTTGTAAACATTTCTGGACATTTTATATTAATTTCTCCATTAAAAACTCACTTCCTTAAAATATAAGAATCCCTAATGTTATTACTAGTACACTGGTTCATTAGGCATACAATGGTAACCCATGTGTAAAATGAGAAGAAAGCTAGAGTTTGAGATTTTTAGCAATACTTAGCTAAAAAATATCTATGCATGAGCGTGAAGTTGCAGTTTTATTTTTAAATGCAAAATGTTGTTTTCATAAATTAATGGCCTCTTTATAGAAGATGATGGAAATATTCCATTTCCTATAAAAGTCTGGAAAAGGGAATCAGAGACCACCAATGATACTTTGAAAAACAAGGAAAACAAGTTCAGTTCATTTAAAAATAACAAAAGTAACCAAAAAAATCCTGTCCAATTCCAAATGTGTTGTTAGAAAGAAAACCATTAACTTCTACCTGAACTCACAATAATCATTTTCCTTATAATAAAATGTTTAAAATGCTGATATATAATATTAAAATATATATCATGTGACATTCAAGAAAGGAGCTTTGATTTTAGTTTGATAAGAAAACACATTTCTCAGAGTAATAATGCAATGGGGTTTCAATAAATGCACATTCATGTGAAGAGTATAAAAAGAAAATAAGACAGTATTCATCCCTAGTAGTTAGGATTGTTAGAATTGAACATCATTTGGGAATTGAACATCTTTCATTCTGCTCACTAATTCTTTATGTAGCCATAGCATAGAACCCAAAATTCTGTTTACCTTTACATCTAGATCAGCAGTATGACTGTAACATGTCTTATATTAATATTAAATCCTGTTCTACTATTAAATATGGCTTAACTTTAATTTTGAAGTCCTAAAACAAAAATAAAAGTGCCATATGCGAAGTTATACCTGGCTCTACATACTGTTTAAGAAAAAACACATCTTTCATAAAAGCATTTTTCTCTGGCAGGCCCATTATAACTATGCTTAAACATTCTACATCTTCTCTAAATGTTCTTCCTTTACCTCTATATTTCTTGATTGATGATGAAAACAAACTTCAGAGACATGTTAAGAATGATCCCCATATAGATTTTGCACTGTACAATAACTGCCTAATCACAGTGGGACTATTTGTAAGTCATCCATCCTAATAGAAGGAAAACATAACAGAGTCTATCTATTCTGCCATTAAAAGTCCTTCAGAACATGAGTGATTACTAATTGTATGCTTAAAAAAAAAAAACTTCTGATAGTAGAATAGACTCCATTCAAACTACAAATGGATGAGCTCTGTGCCATTAAAATATACATTTTCCATGGTTTATTAAACCCTCATGTGACCAAAATAAATCAAAACAATGCAATATTAAATAATTAAGTAAAATCAAATAAAACCTACTTAAACATGGAATTAGTATATTGTGTTCCATATGTTATATGTTATTATATTAGAAAATATATAATTTTACCCAATATTTAAATTAAATGATCTAATTTTTTTCAACTAAGAGTGCAGAGATGTACTTAAATATGAGATTAAATCTAACCAAAGGCACACCATTTATTACTTTGGGTTACCACCAAATCACTAATTAACTTGAAGCAGTTAATACAAGTTAGGCTAAGAACAAATTTTCCCTAAATGCTTGAAGAAAATAACTTGTGATAAATTCTTTATATACTCAAAATGTCTATAACTTCAAAGCATACAAACCTCAATAAGTATTCTGATTAATATGGAGAGAAATAGCATAATTCATATATGTTCTATAAGCATTAAATGCCTAATATTCTTGTTAGAATAAAAGTACTTCAAATTTTCATAGAATTTTACCACCTTTTTTAACGAAAAAGCTAAAAGACAAAATTACATACTTCGTAAGATGATAAAACAGAAATATTAAGCAATATTTACTATTTACTGCATATATCACCAGTAAAGTTCTTAAAAATCCAAGTCAGAATTTAGGAGTTCTATATTTCATATTCTGCCACAGATCAGTGGAATATTCTATTCAGTAGATAATATGATGAACACATTATCTAATTATGCCCCGTAAGGCTGATTATTTAGTGAGTTATCATGAACTCAAACAGAAAAGATCCAACAGTGAATCCAAACAAAATCGTCCAACCACTACCTTTCAATTAAACTATTCCATTCTAGATCCCGACATCTATTTCAGGGCTTTCTTCACTGTGAATTTCAAAATACCTTAATAGCTGGTCTTATTAAGAAATGCTTTATCCTTTTCATTTATTTCTTGCCCATCATATATCTGAGATCCTAAATCTCATAATTACATAAGTATGATTCTGAAGGAGGATAAAATACAGTCAGAATTCATTCCAAAGAAGCCACTAATAAGTAACAGAGAGAATTAATGGATACCACACTGAGTATAGCTCAGGGACTTAGGTAATAAATATTTTTATGAATTGTATTGTGTGAATATAAATTGATGTAATGTATGGATAAAAATTTATCTAAATATATATTTTAATAGTAGATTTTTATTGAATTTCACAGATAACAAATGATTTTAAGTTTTAAGGAAAACATACTATGTGACAAAAGTACTATTCTAAGTCTAATAATGTACTAGACTTACAAATAATTTTCCCTAGTAGATGTAGCATCAGGATATTCAAAAAAAAGATAAAATCCTATTTTCTTTCTTTCTTTCTTTCTTTTAATTTCTGTTTTCTGCAAAAATGGACCCCTCCCTACATGTACTCTATTTCTAATATAGCCAAGACTTCCCTCTTGTGGCTGGTTGATGTCAATATATACTCTTTTATCTTTTAAGTGACCAATTTTCCTAGTATTTCAGCAAAGAAACTGAAGAGAACAAAACTGCATAGTTTAAGATACATGAAATCAAAGATGAATAAAATCTAATTTAAGCAAGCTTATCAGATTCTCCAAATATTTTAGAATTTAAAATAAGCCAATTTAATTCCCAGTATTCCTTCTAATGCTTGGTTTAAAACCTGTGCATTTCTGAGTACTGATATCTTTCTTCTGTTTCTGGCTTACATTTCCAGGGCTACTGCTTTATCAAAAAGCACTTTGATGTCTTCTAAAATAAAAGATTTCCTATGTTCTTTAGATTATATTTTTAGCCCTTCCTTAAGTGGGGTGGGGGGGGTGGAGAACAGTGTATTTTTAGTTAACATTATTGTTTTGTAAACAAACAAAAAGATGATGTTCCTGAAATTTAGGATTACCTGGGTAGAAATAAGAAAGGAGAAAAACTTTAACCTTTAATTTACAGTCATTTGTGAGTTAGGATAACAATTTAACTTTTATACAACAAAGTAAAGTGGTAAAATTCAGAAAAGATAGCAGGAACAAAGAGTAATTGAGGGCTTACGCTACATGACTCTCTTAATCATTTATATTTCAGTTAATACTCATAAGACTGTGAATGTATTACTAACTTCCATCTTGTAGCTGAGGAAATTGCTATTTTGATAATTTCTGTAAGTAGATCCTAAACTGAAATGTTACACTATTAACAATTAATTGCTATATTAGTTTTGCTAGACAACTTACTCATTTTTCTGCCTATGGTTTTTTTTTTCCTCTAACACTTAGTCTCAACTAAAAAGGAGAAATATTGAGATAAAGAGGTTAAGTAATTTGGTCAAAATTTCAGACCAAAATCACGGTACAATTATGAAACAAACCACATAGATTCTTTACCTCAAAGGAGAAGTTTTCAAAACATATCCTCTTTTTGGCACTAGGCATTACCCCATTCTTGCTGAGATGACTATTGCTTAGATGCATGCAAAAACATCTATCCAGAGTGAAGTAAAAATAACAGATTCTTCAATAGACTAGCTAGATATGAGTTTCAAAAGTAGTCTGTTTTATAGGGAGAAGGAATACAAAGTACTAAAAAAAAATTGCAAAGAACTGAAGGTAATATATTTTAACATTTCTACAAAACTAAAACTAAGGAATGGATACAATTCACTAAAAAGACTTCTGAATTATTAACAAGCTTGTCAGCATTGCTATTTCAGTACTGGCTAGAAGGCTGGTTGCTGTGCCTCCTCTTTGATAAGGTTTAAGAAATATCACTTTCATGGTGATTTTCAAAGAATATCTCTGAGGCAACATTTGTATCATTATCCATCATGTGTGATAAATTCCAAAACACAATCACCACAATTTAGACAACTTTTCCTTTTGAGAACTGTGAAAACAAAAAAGGGGGCAGATTTGAAGATATTTTAATATAAAAATGATTTTTTTCTTTTGAGAATGAACAGTATCCTACAAGAACTAGTACAGTTAAAAAACAAAACAAAACAGTATTAATAGTCACCTAGAAAGCTGTAATAGATCGACTGTTCTCAAGTTTGTTTTCTTTAGAGCAATCTGTTTCCAGTGATCCATAAGGAAAGCCACTCTAGGCATGAATAAATACGTAAAAGGGGTTGAAACCTGCCCTTATTTAAAATGTTATTTTCCCTTGTACTTTAATGAACAAAAAGCAATCTGAGAAAGCTTTGCTCAGTAATGTTAACAGAGATTTTAAGTTAACACTTAACATAAAAACTTCCTTTAGAAGTGAACATGCTTTTTGAATTTCAAATTGAGTTATATTTAATTCGATTAGAAATAAAGCATGAAACAGTAAACTTTGCTGTATCTGAGAAATACCATTTGTCTTAATTCAGTGTCATGGAGAATCTTTCAGAAAAATATCAAGGATTGTCAAATGCTGCTAAACCTATGGACCATATTAGATTTATAGCAGGATGCATACTTCTGTTGAAAGCAGTATTATATTTGTAGAGCATACAATAGACTTAAACACAGAAGACAAATCTGGCCATATATTTGTCATAAGCTATGCACTCATAAGTTCTCTATTTATTCCAATTGTCATACAGTACTAAATGCATCCTAACTAAAACTTCTACAATTAAAAAAAGAGAGATTCAAAGCATACTATAATAATAAAGACATTTTCATAAAATAGGTCTTTTTTACAAAAGATTAACTAGAAATTTGATCAGGACATATTTGAGCTCTTATTACAACAGTACTAAAATAAATTAGTGCTTTCAAATTTCAGTTACAAGAACTCTATTGTGGGGGACACAATATTGATTTGTTTGTTGTCATACTGACAACCATATTCCAAGCCTTCAACATACTTCTTTCTTTTAAATAACTTGGCCACTTAGGTTATCCTCTAAGTTACGTTTCTCATAATTAAGCCACCCAGGTATATAAAAGAAATATTGAACCTTTCCTGAACCCAATAGCTTAATCCACTTCCTCTGAAAGAAACAATAGAAATAGTCTTTCAAAAAAATATTCTATCAAAAACTGGAAAAGTGAGGTGCCTGGGTGGCTCAGTGGGTTGAAGCCTCTGCCTTCGGCTCAGGTCATGATCCCAGGGTCCTGGGATCAAGCCCCACATCAGGCTCTCTGCTCAGCGGGGAGCCTGCTTCCCCTTCTCTCTCTCTGCCTGCCTCTGCCTACTTGTGATCTCTGTCAAATAAATAAATAAAATCTTAAAAAAAAAACTGGAAAACTGTAATAGACAAATTAAGAAAACAGAAAGCATGAGGAACAAATCAAAGAAGCTTTCATAAATTAAATTTATGAGATTGTCATAAATGAAATTTGAAGAAATATTAATAATACAGTAATTTAATATTATGTGTTATATTTTCAAAATTTATCCAAGTAAATTGTGTCATTTGTTCTTTACAACACCTATTCAAGCTAAGATTTATTATATTCATTTAAAATAAATTAAATTTGTAGATTGTTACAAGCTTAGGCATACTAGGGGACAGTGGAACTAAAATTCTAGATTGATGGGTTCACATTTGACAAAGATTGTAAGACCAACTATGCGTTCCTGAACTAAGTGTATGAAATCATTAAAAAAAATTATAGCGTCACTATATCCACAAAGACCATGAGGTATAAAACGATACTAAAGAAACCAGAAATGTTTATTATGAAGAAAATTTGCAAGGGATAGATTGTGATATAGCATATAGGTATCCCCCCCCACTTTTTTTCTGACTGATGATCACTAGGATTTAATTAGTCACATGGAAGTCTATGTCTTCCCAAATGTCTAATAATGTTTCTTAGAATGGAGAGCTTCCTATTCCTGGAAGTATTCAGTGTCTAATCAAAGGGGATAACAAAAGTAGCTGTGTTAAAAGGTTGCTGAAGATTAAATGAAGATATAAAAAGATTTAGCACAGTAGGCTTTGCATGTATAGCATGATAAGACATCAGTAATTTTAAGTATTATTATATCACACATATGCCCTGACTGCAAGGCATTTATAGAGTAACTATATATTAAGCAGTGAAGTACCACCTAAAGTATGAAAACAAATAAGACAGTCTCTGCTTTTGAGGAGTTTATTCTCAAATCAAAGGAAATGGCAAATTATTTCAATATGATCTGATCTGTGCTAACCAGTAACTCTGGAAGCACGGAAGAGGCAGGCATTGAGTTCACCTGAATTTCTAAGCAGATGCCAGGAAGCCATCCTAAGGATTCCAGAGCTCAGTTTCTTTCTTTCTGTTCTGAGGGTTTTCAAAATTATCTAAGTTGACAATTTCAACAGGTGGCTAAACTTGTCATTATTTTTTACTTCATATGAATTTCATTGTTAGAAAGTAGCCTGTGCTCAGTAATGACTTCAACATTTCTGCATAGAAAGAGCTGAAAATGAGGTTGAAAAGTAAGACTGGAGCATTTAACTGAAAGCTACATTTGCATAGCAAGCACATCAATTTTTAAATTATGATATCTTTTTATTGTGGTAGGTTTGGGAGAAGTGATAGAGATCAGGAGGATCATAAACCCTGCAAGACATCCTCTAGTGCTACCACTGTTGGTTATAATATAAAACACAACTTTGTCGTTTTCTGGTATTTAGTAAAATATCATTGTATTAGAACCTAAATCAACTTTTACACAGTGAATAAAACCATCAAAAAAGCAAAAAGGCAACCTACTGAACCAAAGGACATATTTGTATATCATACATCTATCTGATCATGGATTAACATCCAAATTAAATAAAGAAGTTACAGAATTTAATATAAAAAATATTAAAATTGGGCAGAGGACTTGAATAGACATTTTTCCAAAAAAGACAAAGAACATCAACAGAGACATGAAAAGATAATCAACACGACTTACCATCAGGGAAATGCAAATCAAAACTACAAGGAGATATAACCTCATACCTGTCAGAATGGCTAAAATCAGAAACACAAAAACAAGTGTTGGCAAGAACGAAAAGAAAATGGAACCCTCCTGCACTGTTCTTGGGAACACAAACTAGTTCAGCCACTGTGGAAAATAGTATGAAGTTTCCTTAAAAAATTAAAAATAGAACTACTCTATGATCTAGGAATTGCACTACCAGTATTTACCCAATAAATACGAAAACACTAATTCAAAGGTATACATGCACCCCAAAGTTTACAGCAACATTATTTACAATATCCGAACTATGGAAGCAGCCCAAGTGTCCACTGATAGAGGAATAGGTAAAGAAGATGTAGTGTGAGTGTGTGTGTATATATATGTGAAATATATATATTGTATGAAATATATATATACACATATATGCACACGAACACATACATACAATGGAATTTTAGCCATAAAAAAAAAAGAATGAAATCTTGCCATTTACAACAACATGGAATGAGCTAGAGAGTATAATGTTATGCAAAATAAGTCAGCCAGAGAAAGATTCCACATATGTGGAATTTAAGAAACAAAACAAACGAGCAAAGGGAAAGAAAAGAGAAAGACAAACAGAGAGGATGAGAAATAAACCAAGAAACAGACTCTTAACTATAGAGAACATACTGATGGTTACCAGAGGGGAAGTGGATGGGGGGATGGGGAAAAAGACGATAGGGGTTAAAGAGTATACTTATTGTGATGAAATAAAATAAAATAAATGTTTAAATGTTTTAAAAGAGTTTATTTTTCTGCATCCTTTTTTTTTTAACTTACAGATAGGTCAATTTAGTAAAATCAGTAGAACCAATCAGTCATGTTGAAGGAAGTTCTAAACCCTTGAAGTAAGTTTTCTAAACCCTTCAAGGTTACCTATGCAAAACTACTTAACTTCAGGAATTATTATTAAAGTGGCTACTATGTGGACAGCACCATGCTAGCACCATATTAGGCCTTTTGAACAGAAATATGGCATGGTTCTTTACCAAAACATTTGTAGCTTGGTTTGGAAGCAACAACAACAAAAATGTAATTTTGACAAGACATCCTTTCTCTCACTGTGTGGCATATAATTTGTCTTTAATGTAACAAGATTTTTCTCTCTCCTTTAGAGAACCATCTTTATTGTATCCATCTTTCAGGATATTTTGTATTCTTTAAATACCCATTGAATACTATGTCCTCTGATTTTTCTGAATAAATGATTCTTTTATGAAATACCGTACAAAGACCATCCCTACCTTATACCACTATTTTTTAATATAGTTGTTTTGTAGTTCTATTATTTTTCTGAGTCTTACTGATCTGTGCATCACCTGCAGCTCCTAAAATAGTACTTTGCTTACTTGGCCCTCAGTGGGTGCTCCATAAACATTTGCTAAATAGTGAAACTGAACAGTTCTTGCTTATCACCATTTAATAGTAAAAGAGGCAAAGAAGTAGTTAAAGCAAATATTAATAATTTTTATGTAATTCTAGTTTTAAGAACTCTCACAATATAATTTGAACTCAAATAATGTGGTCCATAAAAATGACTAGTTTTTCTACTCCCATCAAATTCCTTTGTTATACAATTGCTAAATTACAACTCAGTAGCCAATATCATGTTTTTAGTCTTGCCCTTTGATAAAGCTTTATAAAATGCATGAATCATAGAACAAAAAAGGGTAAGTTGTGCATTATCAAAATCATAGCGCTAACCAATGAAAGTAGCTCACTGACATGTTTTTCAGATAACATTTCATTATGGAAACATAGTTCCCATGTCATTCTAATATAGATTAGGGACAATCATTCTTCTTCTTGGGCCATTAATATATCCTAAAAAAGTTAATAAGTTATAAGCAAATGTTAAAATATAAAACTAATACAAAGAGATAAGTAAAATAAAGATGTCTAAAAAAAAAATGTAAGAATTGCATTACAACAAAGTGTTTAAAAACTATTGCCCCCAAAAGATTTTTTTCCCATTTGACACTTGGACAACTAAATATCTACTTATAATTCCTGCAGAGAATACTTGTAAGTGTGATGGTAATTTTGTGATGAGCCATAGAAACTTCAATACTTTAGCTGGCCTTGGGATAAAGACAGCCAGTATATACATATGGAAGTTTATTAATAAATCTATTTGTTCTAAGCTAGTAACTATAGCATTGTTTTTTGCTTTCATTGTCTTCCCTGTGATTTTTTCCTTTATTTATTATTCTCATTCTATTTTAGTTTACTAATACTCACCTAAAACAGTATTACTCAAGTGAGTTGCATGAAACAGTAGTTTCATGATATGTTCTACAATAAAACAGCCATTGTTGCACAAGCAAGGAAAATATTACATAACCCATTCCCCTCCATAGAAATTCAATGTGTACATTAGCATATTAAAAGTTCTGAGAAATCATACAGTAAAGAAACCTCCTTAACTCAGTTAGCCAACGATTTTCAAATTTCTTTGACTTTTACCAGGTAACTTACTAGAACTAATGTACCATGAACCATATAAAGCATGTCACTTATATCACTTAATCATCATAACAACTGTAGGAGGTAGGTACTATTGTTACCCAAATCTGCAGATGAGGAAATTGAAGCTTAGCTAAATTAAGAATTTGCTAGAATTAATAGAACCAGTAAGACTCAGGACTAGTCTGTCTCAAAAAAATCCATGCTTATACCCACTATCCTTTTCTGTCTCAGTATAATTACTCACTTTTAAAAAAGCTGCTATAGATTTGAGGGAAAGGGGACTATAACAAGGGTGATAGAGATGTTATTTGTTCAAATTATGTTTTCTTGGAAAAATATTATTAAAGGAAGAATATAATAATAGCAGTTTAACAAATTTCTGCAATTGTCTTAGATCCAAGCTAATAAGAGACCCAAAAGTACTTAAAAGTTCTCATTAGCCTGATGCATGGTTCTTTGGGCTATACCAACTCCCTTTAATAAGATTATCACCTTCATGCTGCTCTTACCTGTTTGATATCCATTTCGTTCATTCTTTTCTTTTATTCATTTTCACCTTACAATTTTGGTATTTTGTTTATAATTCAGATTTACAAAGTGCTGAGGGTTGTTTCAGTTGGAGATCAAACTTGGTCTATCTCTCACACTTCTGCTTAATAATTATCATGTCATAAGATCCATTTAAAGTTAATCAATCCCAGAAATTATAAAGAAAATGTAAATCATTGATTACATACATAAATGCTTCACATGATAAACTATTGAGTTTTAAAGAGACTTAGAATTTCAATTAACTACAATGAAGTCATACATTGTATTGGATATTGCAGTAGACGCTAGAGGTAAAAATTAAAGTAGGATATGGATCCTGTCATCGAGGAACAAGAAATCTAGAGGAGAAAACAGTAGTGTAACAATAAATTCTAATACTGTCTTACACAGAATGATCAGTCAAATGAGTGGGGAATGCACAGTGAAACAGGTGAAAATGGAGAAATATATCTCTTTGACTTTTGCAAGACCAGGGAGTTAGTCAAATGAAGAGCATTATGAAAGAATGAAGTTCCAGCAGGAGAGCATTCACTAATCACAGATATGAGAAACAAAATGGTGTGTGTGTGTGTTTGAATAATAAGTATCTCAGGACTGCCAGGGTGTGAAAATAACCTATGAAATGGTATCACATGAGGCGAATAGGTAGACACAGATCAAGCCATGCATATATACTATATTTTGCCAAGGGATTTGTGAAATCCACTGAATAATTTTAAGGAAAGGACTAATATGCTTAGAATTGCATTCTGGATATACTAACATGGCTTTAATCTGGGAAATATATATTAGTGAAACATGACAGGTGATGAGACCAAATTGGACTTTATGATTATTGAGCTAAGAGATGACAAGGGCCAGAGTGAGAACAGTGGTAATAAAGATGGAGATGAGCAGATCAATGGTCATTAGATTTAGTTGAGGTCATGAAGGTGATGTCCCATGATGACATTTGTGTCTGTACAAGAAGAGGAAGAGAGACCAAATCTCTCTCTCTCCCAACCTTATGTAAGGACACAGCAAGGTGGCGGCCATGTGCAAGTCAGAGAGCTTTCACTAGGAACTGAATTTGCACGCACCTTGATCTTGGACTTCTCAGCCCCGAGAACTCTGAAAAATAAATGTCAATTGTTTAAGTCCCCCAGCTCTTGGTATTTTGTGTTAGCAGCCAAGTTGATTAAGACAGTAAGACCAGAGACTTTCAAGCTCAGCTCCTCAATTTCTAGTGTGTCTAAAGGGCTGAATGATGGAGGCACAATTAAAACAGAAAACAGGAGGAGCATTATGTTTAAAAGAAAAAAAATGGGATCCCACATGGGCATACTGAATTTGAGGTAAGGATGACATAATTATGAGCAATTTCATATATGTAGGAGGTGATGGATACATGACAAAAAGTTGGAAAAGCAAAGCTACTATAAAATATAAGCATATACAGATGCACCTTAAATGCACTTCAAAAATGCTTTGCCTTCTCTATGCATCATACAAGGTAAGAGAAAAAGGTAATTTTGCTTTAACTGAATTGAAAAATAAGCCCTTGTGAAATTTGTTTTGCCTTAGTGGGACTTTATCTTCTGAGGGATCAAAGTCATTTCAGAGAAGGACTTATAGGATGCAAGTACAAAACTAAAGAATTCTGTGCTGGTTTCTCAATAGCAACTGGGGGAAAACCATCTGAGGAGAAAAATCCCAACAAGCTTTCACTGTGTTTAAGTCTAAAATTTTCCCTATTGCAAGACAGTGAAACCCGACTTACTCTAACTTAATAGAAAAACAAAAAAAAAAAAGGTAATTGGTTCATATGAACAAAAGATCCAAGAAATGGCTTCGGGAATTGCTTGATCCAATGTCTCCAGTAATAGCACCAAGATTCAAATATAATGTCATATGCCAATTATACTTCCATAAAAAATTCAAATGTTATCCTTTTTCTCTGATTTATTTCTCTCTGGGTGACCTTATTCTCATGTTACTTTTGTCTATACTCAAGGCCCTTAGTAGCTCTCTGTTTATATCATCTTAAACATTTTATTAGGAAAACAATCTTTTTAATTTTGAGCTCAAAAGAAAGTACAAGAATTGAACCTCACTGGCCAGGTTTGGGGCATGTGTTTATCCCTGAGCTATTTAATCCAGTGGAGAGAGAATATGCAGACTGGCCCTGCATGGATCACTTGCCCACAGCAAGTACTGACAGAAAGAGAGGGGGATACTGGTCAGCACCATTGAGTAGGAGTGGCTGCCCTACAGGAAGTCAGATCCTGATTTATGAGGGAGGAATGAACACTGAGATGGCAGAATCAACAGCTATCCACCACAGAGCCTTACCACAGAAATAACCAGATCAGAAGGAAGGTATGTCTGCCTATATGTTGTGTTTGTATATGCAGGATATGTACACATCTACGGTGAGAAGAGTCCACAGCCTCCTCCTCCGCTTAGAACTGTTCCATTTGGGAGATTCCTCCCTCACACCCACCAGATTTAAAAAGCTAGGGAAGATCCTCACATGGATCACTCCCTGACTCCTAATAATCATATTAATTTTTGAGAAAAAAATTCCTGGTAACTTCAATTCTATCATTTCTTCTTACTCAGAGCTGCATGTTCAAAACAAATAATGTCCTATCCAATTTAACATCAGAGAAACTAAAATTACTCCTTTTCTCTATACTCACTCCCCAAATGTTTGGCATACTGCAAGGAAATGTGCAAATGACAGCTCATCTACAGTGTAGGGAAAAGGGTCAGGAACCATAATATGATCAAGACAATATGAAATTTAAAACCTTTTTACTGTTGCCTTCTTTTCTTCACAAATACATTTATTTTTCCACTCCCTCATTTCCTTGCTGTCTGCTTCCTTCTCGCATTAAATTAACACAAAGGCAGTTATCAATCATGCATAATTCATTGTGAATGGTTCTCAGATTGAAAGTCTTACTCTCTGTCCTCTAAAATTGCCAGGGGCCAGAGGGGATGTGGATCTGGAACTCTATCTGAAACTAGGAAGACAGTACTGTATTTTACTATATTTTAGTGCTAATATTTATCAGTTAAATTACATGTTGGATATATCCTGAGTATTTAACTACTATTTATAAAATTATTTAATTCATTAACTATCAAAATTCCAAACAACTTACTTTCAACAGTACCTTTATAAGAAAGAGTTGTAGGTTTCGCCAAGTGAGTTGGGCACTTTCACATAACGCATAAATTAGAAACCACCTGGCACAGTGGTCACCACACACTGAGCATTCAAAGAAGATGTGTTTTTGAATAGTTGTACACAGCATAATTAGAGTAAACATGGAAAATCAGTGCTGTTCTAGAAAGGCATTTATTTTCATATCTACACCTAGCACCCAGTAGAGTGTCTGACACATAGTAGGCATTACATGAATATTTACTGAGTAATCAAATGAAAGAGAATTCTAATTTATAAGATATGGAGACAGAAACTGTAAGTAGAATAACCACTGCAAAAGTTCTTTGAAGAAAACAAAACAAAAAACAAAAAAAGGAAAAAAATCAATATGCTGAGCTTCAGCTACACCAATCTCAATTAATAATCAAGGTTCTATATTAGTACAGTGAAAATTTTTGAGAGAAAAAGTAGATTGCTTCCTGAGAGCTTCTGTAATGCTAATAGAATCTTTAGACTCCATTGTCACACTGATGATTCACTGGTAAAAAGGCAAGCACACTTTTTTTTGCCCTTCATTATCAGCCCATTTCTGGCCTGATTTGCTTTAGATGATTTAGACTGCTGCACCTGAACTGTGACTTTCCATATCAGAAGAGGTAATGAAAAATGAACAAAAGGCAAATGGGGGAGGGGAAGGTAAGAAACAAAAGAAACTTCAAGTTTTTAAAAAACGAAAAGCAAAAAAACTCGATATCCACCCACTCTTTCTTTATGTTTTGCATCGAAATTTTAAGTACCTATAGAACTTCTCCCCATCCCTGATTCCCAAAAATCTATCATCTTGTGTCCAAGACATTGCTTTATGGTGTGCAAAGCAAACCATTTTTCTTTCTTTCTTTCTTTCTTTCTTTCTTTCTTTCTTTCTTTCTTTCTTTCTTTCCAAACTCTCTGCAGTCCATAGCATGGGAGTCAGGGAATCCAGCTACACTACAGCACTCTTTGTGGCATTCTTAACTATAACCACTTCATGTGGCAACATCTACCATTTGTCAGTTAAAACTCTAAGCACATCTCTTGCCAATTACTGGACAACTTTGATAATTTTTGAGTAATATAAAATCATTCCAGTGCCCAAGAAGGCCAGAAGGGAAGCAAAGGCAAGCTCCTTTTATACTGTACAGCTACCATCTCTATAACCACCATTAGGCATAAATGAAATTCTGAGTACCCTGTGTTCAATATGGGAATTCAGAACCAGCTACAAGCATCTTTCCAAAAACAAAAAAGCGCTCATAGTTACTTTATCCAATGATAAGATCAGATGCAGGATTTATTTTTACAAGTCTCAGTATCTGGAGTATTTATGTGTGAGTTTACACTAAAACACATGCAATCATCATTTTTTTTTTAAAATAAGATTTATTTATTTATTTACTTGAGAGAAAAAGAGAGAGAGAGCATGAGCAGGAGGGACAGAGGGAGAGGAAAAGAGAATCTTAAGCAGACTTTGTGCTGTTTGCAGAGCCTAACCATGGCTCAATCCCACAACCCTAATATCATGACATGAGCCAAAACCAAGAGTTGGATGCTTAATCGACTGAACCACCCAAGCATCCCATTATCATCATTTTTAAGACTAGTATTAAGAAATACAGAGTCGAAATAAATATTATTACATGAGGTGAAAATGAGAACCCTATTCCGATTTGCATCAAGGCCATATTTTTATGGTTTCCCTCTTCAGAAAACTAAGTCTCTGTTACCATGCACAAAATGATGAGAATGTAGCCTGTTTGATGCAGTCACATTGGTTTATATGTAGATAGCTATACAATTAATTGCTATGTTAATACAATAATATTAAAATTCTTTACTACAATATTTATAGATCAGACTTCACAAAGGATCACACCAAATCCCCACTTTGAAACCATTAATACCATTCCCCCATTTCTAAGTAAGTCTTATTTTCTTCTCCTTTTCCTTGATTATTTAGCCTTGCTATATAGAACCATATTGCACAGAGAGCACATTGTTATATGGAAGCTTTCTGTCAGTACTGGAACAAAAAAAAAATAATTTAAAGGTTTGTTATATTTGTCCAGTCTCTCTCCCATGGGAAAAGAACCTGAAAAATCTCTCTGTGGAAATATAAATTTTCAGAGAAATCAAGCTTACTCTTATATAATCAAAACCTTCCAAGAGTAAGCTACATGTCAAAAATCCATCAGAAAGTTATCACTTCCTTTAACACACTAGGTTTTATGAATTAAAGCTGCTTTCGATGGTCCTCTGCACATTAGCATTTTTGATTGCTGGTTAGTAAACATAAGCATCCTGATGTGTTTTTCTAAAATAATTTTTAAGAATCTTTATAGAGCTTTGTTGGCTTGTATATAAAGATGAAATCATCACACCTGCAAAATCTGCACTATCTGTAAGGTAGTTAAAAGTCAACTTTGTCACTATTTTGTCCAGTAATAAGTGGAAGAGAAGAAAAAATTAAAATTCAAGTGCTGATTTAAGTAAATTTCAAGTAAATTTAGTAAATTTCAAGTATGCCATACAGTTTTGATGACTCTCTTCACCATGCTGTACATTAGATCTCCAGAACTCATTCATCTTCCTTAACTAAAGCTCTGTACCCTTTGACCAATACCTGCTCATTTTAACCCTACCCCTCAGATCCCTGGCAACCACCATTATACTCCCTGCTGCTATGAATTTGACTGTTTTATTTTATTTTGTTGAGTGTTTTTTTAAGATTTTATTAATTTGAGAGAGAGAGACAGAGACAGAGCATTCACATGAGTGTGGGGGGAAGGAGAAGAGGGAGGGGCAGAGGCAGAGGGAGAAGCAGGCTCCCCACTGAGCAGGATCCCCCATTCAGGACTTGATCACAGTACCCTGGGATCATGACCTGAGCCAAAAGTGGCTGTTAAATGGACTGAGCCACCCAGGTGCCCAATTTTGTTGAGATTTAATTTAAGACATAACATCACATTAATTTTAGGTGTACAACACAATGATTCAATATACATATATACTGTGAAATGATTGACATAAGAAGTCTGGCTTCATCATCATACAGGGTTACAATTTTTTTCTTATGATGGAAACTTTTAAGATATAATTTCTAGCAACATCCAAATATGTGATATAGTATTGTTAATTAGTCACCATGTTGTATATAACATACCCAAAACTTACTTATCTTATAACTGGAAGTTTGTACCTTTTGACCAACTTTATACATTTTTTTTTATCCCACACATAAGTAGAATACTGCCTTCACACATTTTTTTTTTTTAGTTTCCACATATAAGAGTAATATATACAGTATTTGTCTTTCTCTATCTGACTTATTTCACTTAGCATAATGTCCTCAAAGTCCATCCATGTTGTCACAAATGGGAGTTCCTGATACAGTTTCTAAAAGCCTGGCACTATGTAACTATGAACTCCATGATAGCCGGTACTGGAGGATATGACAAAAAAAAAAAAAGAAAAAATCAAGAGAGGCAAGATGGTGGAGGAGTAACAGACTGAAATGACGTCAGATCCCAGGAGTTGAGCTAGATAGGTTATCAAACCAATTCGAACACCTACAAACTCAACAGGAGATAGAAGAGAAAAAGAGCAGCAATTCTAGGAACAGAAAATGGACCACTTTCTGAAAGGTAGGAGTGCGGGAAAGTGAATCCAAAGGGACAGGAAGATAGACCGCAGGGCAGTAGCCTGTTGCCAACAAGCGGCAGAGCAGCAGAGCAAAAAATCAGAACTTTTAGAAGTATGCTCCACTGAGGGACATCGCTCCAGAGGCTAAGCAGGGGTGGAATGAGATAGTGTGGTCTCAGGTCCTGTGGGGTCACAGAAAGATCGGGGGTGCCTGAGTGTGGCAGAGCTCCCAGGTATCGGAGTGGGGAAGCCAACTACACAGACAGAGCCAAAGAGTGAACTTTCAGATTGGGGTTACCTTAAACCATAATCCAAGGCACAGTAGGACCACTGCTCTTTGAGCAGGGACCCCACAAGTGGCAGATCCAGGGACACTCATCTTCCTGCTCCGGGAGGAGCAGTGCAGCAGGAATCTGCTGGGTTTGGATACTCCTAACAGGGTGATGCGCCAGAGATAGAAACACTCAGTCACAGGCCAGGTAAGAACGGAGTGCGGCTGGAGACCAGGGAGACAGGAGGGATTGACTGCTTATCTCTGAGGGCGCACTGGGGTGTGGGGCCCGACCTCTCAGCTCCTCCCAGCCAGAGATTGGGAGGACTCCATTTTTATCCCCATCTTCCAAAGCTCTACGGAAAGCGTTCAGGGAACAAAATCTCCAAGAGCAAACCAGAGCAGATTGCTTAGCCCGGTCCCTGGAAAGGGCGGTGCAATTCTGCCTAGGGCAAAGACATTTCAGAATCACTACAACAGGCCCCTCCCCCAGAAGATCAGCAAAAACATCCAGCTAAGACCAAGCTCCTTGATCAAGGAGAACAGTGGAACTCCAGAGCTAGGGGAAAGCAACCCATAGAATACATGGCTTTTTCCCCATGATCCTTTAGTCTTGCAAGGTTAAATTTTTTTAATTTTATTTTTTTCTTATTCTATTTTTTTAACATTTCCTCTTTCCTCTTTTAGCATTTTTAAACTAGTTTATCTTAACAATATCTAAAAAATTTTTTTACCTTCATTGTTATGGTTGTATTTTATCCCTTCATTGTATTTAACCTTATTTTTTGTATACATATAGTTTGTTTTTTTTTTTTTCTAAAAAAATTTGGGATACAATTTCTTCTAATAGATCAGAATATACCCTAATCTAGCACATGGCTTTGTTCTAGTTTCCAGCCTAAGCACATTCCCTCCTCTTTTTTTCTTTCCTTTTCCAACCAATTTATTAATTCCCTTTTTAGAATCTTTTTTAACTTTCATCTTTACAGTCATATTCTATCCCTTCATCATGTTTATCCTTATTTTTGTGTATATATATAAGTTTTTCTTTCTTTAAAATTTTGGGAGGTAGCTTCTTCTGAGACCAAAACACATCCAAAATCAAGTGGGGGCTCTGTTCTATTCACCAATGTAATATATATATATATATATATATATATATATATATATATATAAATTATGCAAATATATGTATAATTTTTAATTTTTTTATTCTTATTTCTTTTTTCCCCTTTCTTCTTCCCCCAATTTTGGATCTCTTCTAATTTGGTTAGCATATACTTTTCTGGTGTCTTTGCCACCCTTTTAATATTTTATTCTCTCATTCATATATTTTCATCTGGATAAAATGACAAGGCAGAAAAACTCACCACAAAGAAAAGAAGAAGATGCAGAGGCGCAGTACCAATGGCTAGGGACCTAATCAATATGAACATAGGTAATATGTCAGAACTAGAGTTCAGAAAGACAATTCTCAAGATGTGAGCTGGGCGCAAAAAAGGCATGGAAGACATTAGAGAAGCCCTTTCTGGAGAAATAAAATCTCTTTCTGGAGAAATAAAAGAACTAAAATCTCACCAAGCTGAAATTTAAAAAGCTTTTGATGAAGTGCAATAAAAAATGGATGCTCTTACGGCTATGATAAATTAGGCAGAAAAGAGAGAATTAGTGATAGAGAAGACCAAATGATGGCAAATAAAGAAGCTGAGCAAAAGAGAGACAAACTATCAGATCATGAGGGGAGAATTCAAGAGATAAGTGATACCATAAGATGACACAATATTAGAAAATTGGGATCCCGGAAGAAGAAGAAAGGGGAGGAGGCAGAAGGTATATTGGAGCAAATTATAATAGAGAATTTTCCTAATATGGAAAAGGGAACAAGCATCAAAATCCAGTAGGCACAGTGCACCACCCTGAAAATCAATAAAAATAGGTGAACACCCTGTCATCTAACAGTAAAATTTACAAGTCTTAGTGACAGAGAGAACATCCTGGAAGCAGGTCAGGACAAGAGGTCTGTAACATACAATGGTAGAAATATTAGATTGGCAGCAGACTTATCCACAGACCTGGGAATAAGAAAACACTGGAATGATACACTTAGAGCACTAAATGAGAAAAATATTCAGCCAAGAATAAGTATATCCAGCTAGACTGTCCCTGAAAATAGAGGAGAGAGAAAAAGCTTCCAGGACAAATAAAAATTAAAGGAATTTGCAAACACCAAATCAGCCCTATAGGAAATATTGAAAGGAATATTCTAAGCAAAGAGAGTCTAAAAGTAACAGATCAAAAAGGAACAAAGACAATATACAGTAGCAGTCACCTTACAGGCAATAAAATGGCACTAAATTCTTATCTTTTAATAGTTACCCTGAATGTAAATGGGCTAAATGTCCCAATTAAAAGACACAAACTATCAGAATGGATAAAGAAACAAGACCCATCGATATGCTGTCTACAGGAAACTCATTTTAGACCCAAAGATGCTTCTAAATTTAAAGTGAGGGCATGGAAAACAATTTAACATGCTAATGGACATCAAAAGAAAGCTGGAGTGGCAATTCTTATATCAGAAAAATTAGATTTTAAGCCAAAGACTATAATAAGAGATGAGGAAAGACATCATATCATACTTAAAGGGTCTGTCCAACAAGAAGATCTAACAATTTTAAATATTTATGCCCCTAATATGGGAACAGCCAATTATATAAACCAATTAATTAAAAAAAAAGAAACCAAAGAAACACAACAACAATAATACAGTAATAGCAGGGGATGTTAACACCCCCCTCACTGAAATGAACATATCATCTAAGCAAAAGATCAACAAGGAAATAAAGGCTTTAAAAGAAACACTGGACCAGATGGACGTTGCAGATATATTCAGAACATTCCATCCCAAAGCAACAGAATACACACCCTTCTCTAGTGCATATGGAACATTCTCCAGCATAGATCACATCCTGAGTCCCAAATCAGGTCTCAACTGGCACCAAAAGATTGGGATAATTCCCTGCATATTTTCAGTCCACAATGCTCTGAAACTTAAACTCAATCACAAGAGGAAAGTTGGAAAGAATTCCAGTACATGGAGGCTTAAGAGCATCCTATTAAAGAATGAATGGGTCAACCAGGAAATTTAAAAAGAATTTTTAAAAATTAATGGAAACAAGTGAAAATGAAAACACAACTGTTCAAAATCTTGGGACACAGCAAAGGTGGTCCTGAAAGGAATATATATAGCAATACAAGCCTTTCTCAAGAAATGAGAAATGTCTCAAGTACATGACCTAACCCTATACCTAAAGGAGCTGGAGAAAGAACAGCAAAGAAAGCCTAAACCAATAGGAGAAGAGAAATCCTAAAGATCAGAGCAGAAATCAATGAAATGGAAACAAAAAGAACATTAGAACAAATCAATGAAATTAGAAGCTGGTTCTTGGAAAGATAATAAGATTGATAAACCCCTTGCTGGACTTATCAAAAAGAATAGAGAAAGGACCCAAATACATAAAATAATGAATGAAGAGTAGAGATCACAACCAACACCAAAGAAATGCAAACAATTATAAGAACATATTATGAGCAACTATTCGCCAGCAAATTTGACAATCTGGAAGAAATGGATACATTCCTAGAGACATATAAACTACCAAAATTGAGCCAGGAAGAAATAGAAAACCTGAATAGACCCATAACCAGTAAGGAGATTGAAGAAGTCATCAAAAATTGCCCAGCAAACCAGAGCCCAGGGACAGACATCTTCCCAGGGGAATTCTACCAAACATTTAAAGAAGAATTAATACCTATTCTCCCGAAACTGTTCCAAAAAATAGAAATGGAAGGAAAACTTCCAAACTCACCTAATGAGGCCAGCATTATCTTGATCCCAAAACAAGACAAAGACCCCACCAAAAAGGAGAATTACAGATCAATATCCTTGAAGAACACAGATGTGAAAATTCTTACCAAAATACTAGCCAATAGGATTCAACATTACATTAAAAGGATTATTCACCACAACCAAGTGGGTTTATTCCTGGGCTGCAACTATCATTCAACATATGCAAATCAATAAATGTGATACAATACATTAATAAAAGAAAGAACAAGAACCATACGATACTCTCAATAGATGCTAAAAAAGCATTTGACAAAGTACAGCATCCTTTCTTGATCATAACTCTTCAGAGTGTAGGGATAGGGGGTACATACCTCAATATCATCAAAGCCATCTATGAAAAACCCACAGCAAATATCATTCTCAGTGGGAAAAACTGAGACCTTTTCCCCTAATGTCAGAAACACAGCAAGGATGTCCACTATCACCACTGCTATTTAACAGAGTACTAGGAGTCCTAGCCTCAGCAACAGACAACAAAAAGAAATATAAGGCATCCGAATCAGCAAAGAAAAAGTCAAACTCTCACTCTTTGCAGATGATAGGATACTTTATGTGGAAAACCCAAAAGACTCCACTCCAAAACTGCTAGTACTCTTACAGGAATTCAGGAAAGTGTCAGAATATAAAATCAATGCACAGAAATCAGTTGCATTTCTATACAGCAACAGCAAGACAGAAGAAAGAGAAATTAAGGAGTTGACCCAATTTACAACTGCACCCAAAACCATAAGATATCTAGGAATAAACCTCTCCAAAGAGGCAAAGAATCTGTACTCGGAAAACTATAAACTACTCAGGAAGGAAATTGAGGAAGACACAAAGAAATGGAAAAACATTCCATGCTCATGGATTGGAAGAACAAATATTGTGAAAATGTCTATGCTACCAAAACAATCTACGCATTTAATACAATCCCTATCAAAATACAATCTTTTTTTTTTCAAAAAATGGAACAAATAATCCTAAAATTTGTATAGAAAAGACCCCAAAGAGCAAGAGGAATGTTGAAAAAGAAAGCCAAAGTTGGTGGGATCGCAATTCCAGACTTCAAGCTCTATTACAAAGCAAAAATCATCAAGACAGTATGGTACTGGCACAGAAACACACATCGATCAATGGAACAGAATGTGACCCCAGAAATGGACCCTCAACTCTATGGTCAAATAATCTTCAACAAAGGAGGAAAAAATATCCAATGGAAAAAAGACAGTCTCTTCAACAAATGGTGTTGGGAAAATTGGACAGTCACATGCAGAAGAATGAAACTGGACCATTTCCTTACACCACACACAAAAATAGACACAAAATGGATGAAGGACCTCAATGTGAGACAAGAATCCATCAAAATCCTTGAGGAAAACACAGACAGCAACCTCTTCAACCTCAGCCACAGCAGCATCTTCCTGGAAACATCGCCAAAGTCAAGGGTAACAAGGGCAAAAATGAACTACTGGGCTTCATCAAGATCAAAACGTTTTGCACAGCAAAGGAAACTGTTAACAAAACCAAAAGACAATGGACAGAAGGGGAGAAAATATTCTCAAATGACATATCATATAAAGGGCTAGTACCCAAAAGCTAAAAAGAACTTCTCAAACTCAATACCCAAAGAACAAATAATCCAATCAAGAAATGGGCAGAGGACATGAACAGACATTTCTGCAAAGAAGACATCCAGACAGCCAACAGACACATGAAAAAGTGTTCAACATCACTTAGCATCAGGGAAATACAAATCAAAACCAGAATGAGATACCACCTCACACCAGTCAGAATGGCTAAAATTAACAAGTCAGGAAATGAAGGATGGTGGCGAGGATGCAGAGGAAGGGGAACCCTCCTACACTGTTGGTGGGAATGCAAGCTGGTGCAACCACTCTGGAAAACAGCATGGTGGTTCCTCAAAAAGTTGAAAATAGAGCTACCCTACCACCCAGCAATTGCACTACTGGGTATTTACCCTAAAGATACAAATGTAGTGATCCGAAGGGGCATGTGCATCTGAATGTTTATAGCAGCAATGTCCACAATAGCCAAACTATGGAAAGAACCTAGATGTCCATCAAAAGATGAATGGATAAAGAAGATGTGGTATATATTTACGATGGAATACTATGCAGCCATCAAAAGAAATGAAATCTTGCCATTTGCAATGATGTGGATGGAACCAAGGAGTATTATGCTGAGCGAAATAAGTCTATCAGAGAAAGATAATTATCATATGATCTCCCGATATGAGGAATTTGAGAGGCAGAGTGAGCGATTGGGGGGGGGGGTAGGGAATGAAAAAATGAAACATGATGGGATCAGGAGAAAGACAAAGCATAAGAGACTCTTAATCTTACAATACAGGCTGAGGGTTGCTAGGAGGAGGGGGGTGGAGAGGGTGGTTGGGTTATATACATTGGGGAGGGTATGTGATATGGTGAGTGCTGTGAAGTGTGTAAGCCTGAGAATTCACAGACCCGTACCCCTGGTGCAATTAATACATTATTTATTAATAAAAATAATTTTAAAAATCAACTTTGTTCATTACTATTTTCTTCCCTACATTTTTATTATGTGCAGTTAGCCAGCATATAGTACATCATAAGTTTTTTATGTAGTTTTCAACAATTCATTAGTTGCATATAATACCCAGTGCTTATCATACCACGTGCCCTCCTTAATACCCATCACCCAGTTACCCCATCTCACCATCCCTCTCTCTTCTGTAATCCTCAGTTTTTTTCCCTGGAGTACAGAGTCTCTCATGGTTTGTCTCCCTCTCTGATTTTTTCCCATTCTATTTTCCCTCCCTTCCCCTGTAGTCCTCCGCTCTATTCCTTATGTTTCATATATGAGTGAAACCATATGATAATTGTCTTTCTCTGCTTGACTTATTTCATTTAGCATAATCCCCTCCAATTCTATCCATGTCAATGCAAATGGTGGGTATTCATTTTTTTTCTGACGGCTGAGTAATATTCCATTACATATATGTACCACATCTTCTTTATTCATTCATCTGTTGAAGGGCATCTAGGCTCCTTCCACAGTTTGGCTATTGTGGACATTGCTACTATGAACATTGGGTTGCCTGTGCCCCTTCTTTTCACTACATCTGTATGTTTGTGGTAAATACCTAGTAATGCAATCACTGGTTTGTAGGGTAGCTCTATTTTTAATAGAATTGGAGAAGATATTTGCAAATGACATTCAGATAAAGGGCTTGTAACCAAGAACTACAAAGAACTTATATAAAGAAGTTATTCTTAAGGTAATTTTTGAGATGGCAATCAGAATTTAAAAGACAGGTAGTGGGGCGCCTGAGTGGCTCACTCAGTTAAGCATCTGCCTTTGGCTCAGGTCATGATACCAGAGTGCTGGGATGGAGCCCCACATCAGGCTCCCTACTCAGTGGGGTACCTGCTTCTCCCTCTGCTTCTGCCCCTCCCTCCTGCTTCTGCACATGTGCATACTTTCTCTCTCTCTCTCTCTCTCAAAAACAAATAAATAAAAACTTAAAAAAATAAAAAGAAAGAAAAGATAGGTGGTAAGTTTAGAAATGGAGACAAGGGGGGCACCTGGGTGGCTCAGTAGGTTAAAAGCCTCTGTCTTCGGCTTGGGTCATGATCCCGGCATCCTCAGATCAAGTCCCGCATCGGGCTCTCTGCTCAGCGGGGAGCCTGCTTCCTCCTCTCTCTGCCTACTTGAGATCTCTGTCAAATAAATAAATTAAAAAAAAAAAAAAGAAAAGAAAAGAAATGGAGACCAGGGGTGCCTGGGTGGCTCAGCCAGTTAGGTGCCTGACACTTGATTTCAGCTCAGATCATGATCTCATTGTCATGAGATTGAGCCCTGTGTTGGGCTCTTCACTGAACATGCAACCTGCTCAAGATTCTCTTCCTCTTGCTCTTCCTCTTGCTCAAGATTCTCTTCGCCTTGCTGCTCTCTGTCAAAGGAAAAAAAAAAAAAAGGGGGAAAGAAAGGAAAAGAAGACAAACCCAGAATGAATGCAGTCAGTCAGTGCCAGCTCAGGGTGTCATATCCAAATTCTATTAACTATATGTTGTCAAGAACTAGTCAAGCACAATTAAGAACTAGTCAAGCACAATTAAGGTAAAAAAAAAAAAATTAGTCATGCAGACTAATTTTCTCATGTGTCCTAAATAACACAGGAGTCCTAGGTTAGCAGTGTAGTGATGAGGCTGAGATGCAAATTTCATTCTGAATTATATAAATAAATGAAAAAAAAGTGTAAGAAACAGGAGGTCACCTCTGTATTCATACTACAGCAAAAGGAAAAGTGGAAATTGTGCTAATTGGTAAAAAAAAATTCCAGGATCATAGAAGGACAAGGCTAAGTTTTACTAATCATCCATACCACTTATCCTCTCAACCCTAACCCTAAGTAAAGCTACTATTTAGATTCACAGAAAGGATGGCTCTTATTATCTCCAAAAATGAATTTAAGTTGCACAAAGCATAGTAAGAGAGAAGGAGTACACTATTCATTCTGACTTCTGTCTCAAGGGAGCAGGATGAATTAACGAAACCATCTTTGGCAAATGTGTGTTTATGTTACCCCAAACCTAAACGATCTTTTGCTGTTGACAATGTATACCTGGGCTCTCAGTTATTCCTTTGACGGAGTGAGCAATGATGAGCACATCGTTACATATTTCTGAGCCTCAATGACCTCATCAACTTACTGAGGGTATAACCTAGGTATACTCACCTAAGAGAAATACAACAAGAATCAAAGGCAAAGTGCTTTATTAACCATTGGCAGACTGATTAGGAGCAAGATTATGCACACAAGCTATAGAGCTATGGACTAGTAACTTACTCTCTCTGTGCCTCAGTTTCCTCATTATCCTCAAATGAGGATAATGGTACTACTGATACCACTTTCCTCATATGGTTGTTGTCAGGATTAAATGAATTTATTTAGGTAAAGAATTAGTGTCTGGAATATAGTAAGCAGTATCTAAGCATTTGATATTACTACAGATAATGTTGAGAAATCTGACAGAGTTTTTAACATACAACATAAATCCTTTATACTGTAGTTTAAGCACATACTCTGGTTGGTGGAAAAAGAGCCAAAAGAAAATGGTTCAGCACAGCAAGAGTGAAAATGATCTCCCAAAAGTTAAGGAAATCATCAAAAAGTTCCCCAGCCTTTCATTACCTAAAGCTGTGAAGATATTGTATTACAGTGTCCCATAATGACAGCAGTGATTATGTTTTGCTAAAAAAGTAACTGTATTACATCAAACACCTTTCAAAGTATATGTAAAATACAGTTATTAACAAGAACCTATATTATGCACATATATATGTAGTTTTATAGTAAATAGTTAGCTTCAAAAATATTTCTACATCTTTCTCAATAAAAATCAAGAAAGATACTAGCTAGAAATATGATAAATAAATAGATAAGTAACCAGAGAAACTACATAATAGATACTTGAAAATTCTGAATTGATGCCCATTTTTACCTTAATGATTACTTGGCAGTTTGGACAGAAGACCAAGGAAAAAATAAAGATTTATCCACAAATTAAGTTTTAATGGTTCAATCAGCAATAGCCTTGCAAGAAAAAAAATAAAATTCATCAAAGAAGAAACAGAGCAAGTGATTTTAAGGAGGCCTGCAATCATTTTCTTCTACAAATCAGGAAAATTGAAAAGCGACAGGCTATTTAGATTTACAAAAGAAAAAATTGCATATGGTTATTTTCATACATATTTACAACATTACATGTATTCACAACATACAACATAAATTCATTTCATACATTAAAAAGTATGAAATATGAAATGTCAGGGTTTCATTTAATTCATACATATATGTGTATAGACAAGGTGGCTCACTTTATTACTCTTCTAATAAGGATACTGCAGCAGAAAATATGGTATTTCTAACAGCATAGTCATACATCTGATCATAGACTATCTTATGAGGAAGACAAGCTTTTCCTGCTTCTGATGTCATCATAAAACTCAGTGACCTGTAAAGCTAGAAATGACTGGATTCTGTTGCTCTTAGAGTCATGAATCTGGCTGAATCTCTGTGATATCATAAAGCACAAAACACATTTTTTTTTGAGGTGTGCACTCTAGATGTCTTCCATGATCACATTTTCACTGTGTTAACCAATATAATTGTTTTGATCACAATAATCAAGTCATTGAAAGGATGAATTTTATGTTTTAAAGACTTGACTATAAAATTTGAATGAATTATGCCAGTTGACTCAAAATAATCCACCCTCAAGTGGTAAATTATAGAATGAATTATCAAAATAAGTAATTTGCCTTTGATACCAGGGAATAGCCACATATAAAGGGCAGGCACATCATTTAGTGGGCCACAAATATGCTTTGAAAGGTATCTTTTCTATTATCATAAGCACTGTATTTCAATTGGTAATAATCTTGCAATTTTAAATTCCATTAAAATTGTTATGTGATGTTTGAGTTCATTATTTTGCAAGATAGAGTAGCGACAATTGGGGGCCTGAAGATTTAGTTTACTCAAGACAGCATCCATAATTCTGTCAGTATGATTTTGAACAAATCATTTCACTTCCCAAGGCCCCTGGGTGCTTAAGCACTGCACCCCCCAAGATAAAATCTAGACGAGATAATAATTTCTAAGTTTCTGATTCTCAGATTTGCCATCACATTCCAAGCTGCTCACATGTGTATATATTACTAGTGATAATAGATTGGAAAATTCAAAAATAGAAAAGAAAGAAACATAAAAAAAAGCACAAGACTGAATTATTCCATCCATATATACAAACACATGCTTCTCCACCACCATCAACATAGGAAACTAGCCTAAAATAGGTAAGACTATATGACATGATGTAATCCTCTTGAAAATGAGGATCACCATCAAGCTTTTTTTCAAACTGAAATTCATTAATGATGGTCCAAAGTCATTCACATCCTAAAGGAGATTTGAGTCATAAGAAAACAACCCCCACCTACTACCTCTACACACATGTACCCCCAAGCCTCAGATGAGTCCCCACTGCCCTTTTGATATTCGATTGTCCCCAACTCATCCTTACTATAGCAACCAGATTCAGACTTAGATGTAAAACAGAAAGTAGGCAGTCCTTAAGAAAGTTGACTCTATTTCTGGATAATTCTTGGTATAATGTAAACTGTCCTCATTGTTTGTGGTTTGAAAGAAATTGGGTTGGGCTTTAGAAGGCTGGGGTCTGTTGTTCTCAGGAGCCTATGCCCAACAATTTTCAAATGTGTTTTCTGTGAACCAAGACACCTTCACAAAATCTGATCATCACTCTCCAGGTCTCTGAGGCAATCAGAAAGGGAACAAAAGGCAGAACACAGAAGTCATCGATGTTTTTGTCTTTCAATACATACAAAATGCATGACAGTTCTCTTTATTTTTGAAGCTAATCTTAAGTACTTTTTACAGAAATAGATTTGATTTCTTCATGTGTCTGTGAATATCTTGTGCATAAAATAAATGGGTGGTAGGACCCTAATACCCTGTTTACTATATGAGTCTTTCCAGATATACTGTAACAATTAGCACCATATTCTCTCCCTAACACATATTCTTTACATTGCATGACTGCATTAAATTCCAACGATATTTTTGAAAGCCAAAATTATTTGTGGAATTAATCATCTGAAAAATCACCCTCATCCAACTTTAAACTAACCTTTTATCTCATTTGGTAACATTACTCATTACTCACCAACCTTACGGAATTCACAGAGAGTGGCAACATTAATAGTTTCTGAAATACTAGTGTGACTTAATTTCTCCAGTAATAAGCTAAAATAGGTGGTTTTAAGAAATGGAAATTTCTTAGATGGGTTTGCTAAGCTGGTATGAAGCTCTTATTAAGACTCTAACACTTACTCTGAAATGCTTATTGGTCTCCAAGCATGTGTTTGCTTTTTTCATTTCTTTCTTTCTTTTCTTTTTTTTTTCTTTTCTTTTTTTTTTTTTTGGTAGACACAGGCTCAGAGTCAAGCACTCCATAATTGACGGCTTACGGATGTTTTCTATTGAATCGTTGACCTTGGTGATATGTCACAGCTTGAGAGAATGATCCACAAAACTCCTGTGCCACCACTGAAAGATCATAGGAATATTTGCCATTCATGTCTATGCTCAGAATGGTATTTGATGAATACAAAGTCTTTAAAGATTGTTGGATACATTTACTATTCAGAGTCAAACTGAAGGTTTTTTTGGGTTGGTTTTTGGGTTGTTTTTTTTTTTTTTTACATTTTATCCAATTCTCTGAGGGAACGTTATTTTTACATTCACCGACATTTAACAGAGTTGAATATACTGTATGTTATTTTCCAGGTACTGTAAATGCTGAGGTCTGCTTTTTTCTTTCCTTTTCTTTTTGTTTCTTTTCTTTTCTTTTCTTTTCTTTTTTTTTAAGAAAACAGCTTTTGTCTCAGGAATTTGGTTACATTACATTCTTAACACAAACCAAAGCATTCTGAAGGATGTATTCATATTTGCTTTTAATACCAGTAGAAAATAGGTTTTTCAAAGGTGATAATGTATACCTATTCCTGTGGGCTATTTTTTCTCTATTTTTCCTTTGAACAATACACACAATTTTAAAGACCAGTTGTAGAATCATAAGGTGTTAGAGCAAGAAAACCTCGTGAATGTTCTCTACTCAAACCACATCTTATGACATAGAATTGTTGAGAGTGGTATGGCCATGAAATGAATTTTTCTCTGTATTAGTAATTGAGCTGAATGGGGGAGAAAACAAACAAATGTTATTAAGAGTGATTACATTTTCACCATAATGTTTAGCAACCTTAGTTCTATCATACCATCATCTTTTTTTTTTCTTTTTTAAATATTTTTATTTATTTGACAGACAGAGATCACAGGTAGGCAGAGAGGCAGGCAGAGAGAAGAGGAAGCAGGCTCCCTGCTGAGCAGAGAGCCTGATGCTGGGCTCGATCCCAGGACCCTGGGATCATGACCTGAGCAAAAGGCAGAGGCTTTAACCCACTGAGCCACCCAGGCACCCCCATCCCATCATCATCTTAATGGTACTTTTCTCTGTTAGGCCCCTGTGAACTGAGCTGCTAATCATTTCTCCCATATTCAATAATTCCTGCTCTAGAACACAGAAAGGCAGAGGTCAGTACCAGTCAAGGAGGAGATATGCAAAATAAGGGTGAAAAGCTTGTCAAGAAATTATTTTAGTTGAAATTTGGAAGTAATAAGTATCAAGAACTCCTACATATGGAAAGAAGCAACCACTGCTCAACCAAAACCTAAATGAGAATTATCTTTAGATATTTTGAACCTAATAAACTGGGATTAGTGAATTGGGAACTTTGGTGCAGATATGGAAAGGTGGTCATGGCACGAAGGGGTAAAGCAGCTCTGCTAGCTTGCATTGCCAAAAGCTTGAAGCTCATCACCCTGGTGTCAGCACAGCAAACACAGTGGAAGCTTCTTCCTCTCACCTTCACCTTGTGCACCTTATTCAGGTTAGGGTTACTCACCTTGGGTTACTGCCTCTTCCCTTTGAGATTGCCTTCATCTTTCCATTTAGGAAAAAAAAAAGTGTGTCAAAAATGGGGTGGAGGGCACTAAAGGGAGAGAAAAGTTGATGTGGGAATGGAAAGAGAATATCATATTTTTAGCACCAATTCATTTAGAGTCAGCAGGAAATCCTCACCTAAAGTCTTTGTGCATTTTTTGTTTGTTTGTGTTTTACTTCTTAATTTAATTCCATTGACTTCCCTACCACTACCACTCAGACATTACTATACATCAGACTGATGACTCCCGACCAGATTCTTGACGGAAATGATTAGTGGAGCCATTAAAAATACCTTAAAGTAAAAGGGGAAAAAATATCTATCTCATTGTGTGGTAAGGATTTCCTTACTTGTATTCATTAAGCTATCCTTAGAAAATTTTGGTGACTGACTTGCCTAGAGAGGTGTATTAAAATTTGTCCTTAATTGTCTCATCTACTGGGTCTCTACAGTTGATAATACATGCTGATGACTTGAGTCTCACAGTAGTTATATTGATGGATGTCTAGCTGTTCATCTTGGTTTGTATTTCATATTCCCAGGGCCAGCAGCTCCATTGGACTCTTCTCATCTGTGCTGCTAACTGTGCCTAGTTCTCTCTCTCTTCCTTCCAGCCTTTCAGCTAAGCATCTTATTCTAAGCATTAAATGGCAAATTCTTTTTTCAATTTCTTTAGTTAAATAGGTTGATTCTTATTTTTAGTTTATACCTGGGAAGACGTTAGGAATGTGTCTACCTTGGCAGAATGAATAGAAAACCATCTCTGATTCTTACCTCCCACCAAGGACAGATTACACTAGAAGACAATTTCCAACCTTGGTCATTTATCAACCCATTAACAGAGCTCTAATGTGTCAGTTTAAAGAATTTACTAGGAGAAAGACCAGGAAAACACTGTAAAAATAATTACTAGTGCTACCCAAGTACATCCTCGCACACCATTTCTAAGTTCCTTTCATAGAAACAGAATCCACAAATAATGACAATATTTTATTGCACTCCTGTTTCCTTAGAGGTGTGTGTGTGTGCGCACATGCGCGCATGCTTGCACACACTGAGAGGCACTGAGAAACAATACAAAGAATGAATTTACTCACTGTAATAATGGAAAATGTCCTGGGTCTAATCAGTATTCACAGTATTAAAATCAATGATTAGCTATTGAGACGCTCTGGAGAACAAGAACATATATACAGCCCTTTCATAGAACGATGCAAATCTAATCACCTGCTGACCTCAGAGCAAGAGCTAAACTTTGAGACAGGTGTAGAGCTGATGTCCCCTCACCACATGCCTCAGCGTGGGTGCAGACTGCCGGTATTAAAGCTGATGCCCCACCCCCAAACACTTTGCCTTTCATCACCTAAAGCTCTCAGCCAGAAAGTGGTGACAGAGGCGGCCTGCGTTGTATGTCAACAGATTATCAGGATGGTTAGTAATATTCCCTTGCTAGGAGCCTTTTTAAATCCCTGCATTGGCAATCCTAAAGCTCTGTTGATTTTTGTTACTTGCTGATAAGGCTTTTAATGGCCAAAGCCTGATATATTTTTAGATCTTTTGTCACCGTGGGTCTCCTGTCACTCACTGAGGCTGAAATCAGCAGGCTATTAGTTTGCCCAATGTATAATCTGAAGTCCCATGGAACAGGGTTTGCAGCAAGTAGGCCTCCTGATTCTGAAATTTACTTTTGATTTTTATTCATAGAGCACTGTCATTTCTGCCCTTAAAACTAAAGTGAAAACATATCTGTCTGGAGCTGTGTTAGAACTCTCTTAAGGAAAGCATTTTAAAGCATCCTGTTACTTTTCATTACAATGATGTACTGTCTACTTGCTTAACACATCAAATATAGTGCAGATATTTTTTAAATTACTGGCTAATTATTTTTTCCTCCTAAAAGAAGTAATTAGAATCTTATTTTATTCAGATTGCAGCACTTCCTTGAGAATAAGACAAACTTACAGGAAGAAAACATATTCTCAGCACACCAAGAAATACTGGGCCAAAATCCTTTAAATGGTACAATATGGAAACAATCCCTTAGTCACTACGAAAATGTTCTTTAACTGAAGCTGCCTGTTAATGGAAAAAAATCCCTATCTGTAGTTTCTCACTTTTAACAGTGGCTCTCCCTGATTAAGCAGAAGGTTACAACAAGAGTAGAAAGGAGCATAAAAGAGGAATCTGAAAATATTTCACTGGGTAGCTGACTGGGAAGGAGCAACTACAAACCTCCAGACAGTAAAAACGAAACATGCAGAAGGTACTCACTTCCAAAGTGAACAGATTGTGAATTTGACACAGGAGATGAACACGTGGCAAAGTTCAGCTTCCATGAAAGTGAAAAAGAGATTTGCTATTAAGTATGCAACTTTTTCTTAAAAAGCATTTTCTAAGCTTTTAAATTAGAAATTATCAAACTGAAAAAAAAAAAAAAAAAGGCAGGTGGAGTAACACTACCCTCAATGGTCTGCATTTAGAAGAAATTTTAAAGACAGGCTTGCCCCAGGGTGGCAGGTGGCAGAGTGAGCAGGACACAGTAGAGACAAAAAGGGTCATTGTGTTGAGATGTAGTGAACAAACCCACGTAGAAAATAACGCATTAATGTGAGGCTCAATGAGATTTTAGAATAAATAACCCAGTTGGATGAAAGAGCCCTTTAAATAGAAAGTGCGAACATGATTGGAAGACATTGTGAAACGTGATGAGGATTATACACTCATATTTCCTGGAAAAATAAGCCAGATAATAGCCTAAAACACATGATCTTATCCTACTGTACATTGTCTTCCTGTTGTAAAAATATATACTGCCTTTCCCCAAATCTTGGCAACTTCTTCCTACAAAACCTGCTTCTTTCCCAGTGGACAGATATTGCACTTTGAAGAACTAAGCCATCCATTTTAGCAAAAGCTGAAGAGACGCAAAGGGAAAAAGCACTGTAGTAACCCTGATGCCTAGGAAGGTGCCATCACAGTAAGTTCTCAGCAAAGGAGCAGACTGCCAATTGAAAGGAAGCAGAGCAGCTACAGTGGGCGTCCACGGGAGACACCATCCAATATTCTTGTCGGGGATCCCATTCTCTCCGCTTAGTTGATGCCACTTTTCAGAGGAATATAATAATTTGTATGTTGGGACTGCTGCACGAACAAACATCTTCCACCCTCAGCATTTGTCTCTGAACCTCAACAGCATGAATTTCCTAGCAACTATTTCTTCTCCTGAGCAACTGTACTGTGGTTCCTGTCATTTCCATAATAGTAAGATTGCACTTACTAATGATGACTTTGATATTAAAGCTAAAATTAATCTTTGGGGACATTTATTATCTCTAACCCTCCCTCAGTGTTTGACAAAGTAGATTATGGTTATACAGGACACCTCCCTTTTTGCGGCCACATACTATTTTGTGTCCCATCTTCTTTTATACTTCACTGGTATTTCCTTTGTAACTATTATTTGAAGGACAATAGTTACAGAGGAATACTGAGGAGGTGAGACAAAATATATTATGTGAAGGACAACAGTTACAAAGGAATACTGAGGAAATGAGATAAAATACATTATGTTAGAGAGGTAGGAGGTAGGATATTATGTTAAACTTGTGTTATTTTAACATTTTTTTAAAATATATCTGCCCTTGTAAATAACCTAGTATATAGACAATGGCCACTTTATATGCTTTATGAAACATGTAACAAATAAAACATAAACATACCATTTAAATACTTGAAATCTAATTATAAAGCAAAGCATGTAACATGGAATAACTTAAGAACCATTGTAAAGAGGATATATGAGGTCCAAATGTATAACACATAAATTATGTGCTTCATTATTTAAATTTTGTAATAGTAGAACATCATGAAGACAGGTTTATCTCTAAGATATCCTGGAAGAGATAAAATTTGAACCATTTTTTTCAGTAAATGATATAATAAACTAAGATGTCCAAGAACTTTCTGTTGATAAGAATGGCTTGAGTAAACAAAGTCACTAGTATAGACATTTAGAGGTAGATTGATCTAACAATTCTCTAAGCCCATTAAATGTTTCTGAATAAGATTTTCTGGTGTGTTAAATTATACTAGATTGAATATTTGAGTCCCATTCCACTGAACAACTTTAAATAAAGGATTTGCTTTTTAATGAGACATTTGCATTTAATCATAAATTTGGAATGCAACATCTTAAATTGGTTATTTCTATTGGAGTCAGTGCTTTCAGGGCTTTATGCTTATCTTTTAGTAAAGACACAGATTCCTCAAAATATACTTCAAATGGAAAAGATGAGAGGAATACTTATTTATAGAGAAACCTGGGAAATATGGTACTTACATTAGCAAACCCAGAGTTATGTAATAAAAATTTCAAAAATGTTATCACTAAACCATTTACAACAGCTCCAGGAGCCTATTTTTAAAAGAAACACAAAAACAGAAAATTTAGAAAAGTGATTCATAAGCCTGAAGCTATTGATAGAAAAAAGCTGAAGTATGGAGAAACAGATGAGTCAGAAGCAAATTTAGGAGTAGTGCATCAAAGAATGTCTTAAAAATTCATTATTTGTGGGGGACTCTCATCAATGCTGCTATAATAAGCAAAAAGAATAAAAAGTTTATTCACATGATCTCAGGATCGTGGGATCAAGCCTTTCATGGGGCTCTGTGCTGGGCATGGAGCCTGCTTAAGATTCTCTCCCTCCCTCCCCTACCCCTCCCCCATCTCACACACATACATACATGTATGCCCACTCTCTCTCTATAAAAAAGAGGCAGGTTTTTTTTTTTTTAAGAACTTTTTTCTATTGCGATGTAATTTGCATATACTAAAATTCCCCCTTTTAAATTGTGCAGCTCAGTACTTTTCTGTATATTCCGTCATACAACCAACACTACTATTTTCTACTGAAACACTTTTGTCATCCCCAAAAAGAAACCTCATACCTATTAGCAGGCACTCTCTATTTTCTCCCAATTCCATAACCTCCCAGCCCTGGGCAACCACTAATCTACTTTCAGTCTCTATGACTTTGATATTTTGGACATTTCATATAAATTGAATCATACAATAAATGTTCTTTTCTGAATGGCTGGCTTTTTTTTCCCACTTAGTATGTTTTCAAGGTTCATGCATGTTATAGCATGTATTAGTACTCCATTTCTTTTTTTAATTACCAAATAGTATTCAATAATGACAACTACAAATTGTCTATCCCTTCATCAATTGAGAGACATTTGAGTTGTTTTCAATTTTTGGTTACTAGAATGTTGCCATAAACATGTGTATGAGTTTTTATGTGGATAAGCATTCATGTCTCTTGGGTATATACCCAGGAGTGGAATTTTCTTGCCTTTTTTTGAATGATAAGAAAACAGGGGCGCCTGGGTGGCTCAGTGGGTTAAAGCCTCTGCCTTTGGCTCAGGTCACGATCCCAGGGTCCTGGGATCGAGCCCCACATCAGGCTCTCTGCTCAGCAGGGCTGCTTCCTCCTCTCTCTCTCCCTCTGCCTGCCTCTCTGCCTACTTGTGATCTCTGTCGGTCAAATAAATAAATAAAATATAAAAAAAAAGAAAACAAACAAATATCATGATATATATTTTAAAACTAAAAGCAAAAAACAAGACAGAAAGAAACTTTACACCAGTACAAAGTCCCTTCAATGTTCTAGATTTATAATGCTGTACAATTAAAACTGATATTATGAATTATAGTCTTCAGTCACTGTAGAGTCAACAGATTGTCAGAAAGATACTGGATTATTTGCTTACATTATACTTACTCAAGCAAAAATGTTTTAAAGTTTGTAACAATATGATTTAAGGCAAAAAGTAATTGAAAGTAAGCCATTTGAAAAAGTAAAAATATAATCAAAGTTTAATGGATTTCTTTTGTTTAAAATAGTGCCCAGGTTGATAATCTTGTTCAGTGCAAATTGTACTTAATGATGAAACTATTCGACAGACACTTAAGCAAATTTAGATTTGACATAATAGTATTCATGTTAAAGACCAGTATTTAATCCTGAGTACATAAAATCTGATTATTCCAGTACATTCAAAGCAAGATACATGAGGAGAAATGTATTGCACATTGTTGTGGATGTTCTCAGATCAAATCTGGCAAAATACAATATTTTTAAGTGGTGTGCAGGATCAAACTTGAAATTATTGTCCATTCAGTTTGTATGATACTGAAAAAAGGAATCATTCAGTCCAATTTAAATTCAATATTTTCAGGGTATTTTTACTCTTTTAAAATAAAAATTACATATATTTAAGATTACCCACCTATTCTTATAGTTACCTTTTTGTTTTGTTTCGTTTTGTTTTGTGGTGAGAACACCTTAGATCTATTCTCTTAGCATCCAGTATACAATACAGTATTTTAATCTATAGATACCATGCTATTAGTTACATCTCTAGAACTTATCCAGCCTACATAACTAAAACTTTGTACTCTTTGACCAATATTTCCCCATTCACCTCCCTATCGCTGGTGGTAACTATGGTACCAGAATTGTTCATGACTTCAAACTATAAATTATGTTGGGACATTTTTGGAAAACACTGATTTATTTTGAAGGGATTTGTTTATTTTATATCTGACAAAGTTTACTGGATTCCTTGTTTTTATCAATATAGATTCCTTTTTTTTAATTAAATTAAATTAAATTAAATTTTATCTTATTTTATTTTATTGACAGAGCGAGAGAGCACAAGCAGGGGGAGCAGCATAGGGAGAGAGAGAAGCATGCTCCCCGCTGACCAGAAAGCCTGATGTGGAGCTAAATCCCAGGATTCTGGGATCAAGACCTGAGCCAAAGGCAGTCAGTCACCCAGTTGACTGAGCCTCCTACATGCCCCTATCAAAGTGGATTCCCAGCAAGCTTGCTAGTAGTTGACTGCTCCTGTCTGCAGAAGGCAGGTGACGGGCTCACTTGGGCTTCCACCCAGAGGAGCTAGAGCTTCAAATATGACTTACATGTTAACATTGTAAGTGCCTTATGCCTTAAGCTCTTTTACCTCTTTTGCTCTTTTCATCAGTGGTTCTCTACTTTGGTTTCCCATTGGAATCACGTAGGAAGCTATAAAAAATATGATGCCTGAGTCTCATCTGTGAAGACTCCTATTTAATTGGTTTGAGAGTGGCCTGAGCATCAAGATTTTCGAAAAATTACCAAGATGATGCTAATATACAACCCATGGTTGAAAACTACTGTCTTAGCTAAACCCAGCTCTACATTAAGTTCTTCTACCTTCATCCAAATGCCACTGAACAATGTCATCCATGAAATTTTATTACAAACCCATGACTTTGCATGGGGCCTTCAACACTATCAAACCATACTACTCTAATTCTCTGACTGACTCACTCATGTTCTAATAAAGCATGTTTTTAAAATTTCTTCACTTGATTCAAACCTTAAGGCCCACTGCTTGTCTATGCACGATTTGCCTCCTTATTCCTAGAGTAAATGGAGCCATCAAAACTTAATCTTCCAGCTAACAAGCGTTAAATCCTATAATATCACATTCATCTTTCTTTCCTATAATAATGAACTAGTGCTTTCTCCTTCTATGTAAGGGCATTTCCTTAACCTGTGCTTTCAATGCATTCAGCCAAACCTGAATTCTCACCCCATGGCATCCTATCCTAATTCTAGAGAAGCTTACACTCTGTATTATCAATTGCCTTGTGTATTCAACCACAATTTATCAACTAGATCCTTCACCAACACTTTAATAAGCCTTTATTCAACTCACTTTTCCTCTTGTAACTCTATCTCTCTTCCTCATCTTTTTAAATCCAGTGGCCATTTTTACTCTCATGTTACTTAATCTCTTAACAGAGTTACATATTTTTGTTTTCCTTAAAGTATTCCCTCCTCAGGACACCTGGGTGGCTCAGTCCATTAAGCTTCTGCCTTCGGCTCAGGTCATGATTCCAGGGTCCTGGGATCAACTTCTGTATTGGGCTCCCTGCTCAGCAGGAAGCCTGCTTCTCCCTCTAACTGCTGCTCCCTCTGCTTCTGTTCCCCCCCACCCCCGTGACAGAAACAAAATCTTAAAAAAAAAAAAAAGATTCCCTTCTCTTGACTTTGAAACAATATTCTCTTGTTTTACCTCCTACCTTTCTGGTCTCCTTTCCCTAAATTTGTCCAGGCTCATGCTCCTCTACCAAACCTTTATTTACTGGAGTTACTCAAAGCCCAAGCTTCAGCAGACTCCTCTTGGTACTCTACCCTCTCCTTAGGCAATCACATCTGTGCCAGCAACTTCAATTCCCACCTACATACAAGTGATTCCAAAGTTTATATATCTTGACCAGACATTTACTCTACTAATAAATTTTCTATTTTCACCTTTTAATCTCTAATATCTCAAAACCTGGAAACAATTTTACTTCAGTTGTAAGCTGACAACTTAGCTTGCCAGTTTCATGGATGCTGACATAAGACATGGGATTCCCAGATCAGAGACTAAAGGCTTTATTACTCATACTAGAAGCAATAGCCAATGGGTCAGTAAATTTGAGCCAGTCTCTCTAATCTCAGCTCCGACAGAGGGACAAAAGGGGCCAGATGACACCTACATAAGCAGTGAATTATTTTAAGGAGAGAAACCCAAGGCCAAGTACCCAGTATACTCTGGGCAAAGAGCAAACAAATCTACACAGCCTGTGAGTTGAGCAGTTACCTGGTAGTCACAGTTTGATCACCGTGACCTATTCAGTAGCCTATGTGACTAGCATAAGCTTTGCAATTTGGAACACCCAGCAAGAATGGGCAGAGATGCTCAGGGCTCATGTCAGATGGTCTTTCATTCATAAAGAGCCTTAAATTCTCTAAAACCCTGGAACACTGGGCTCATCCCAGTTTCTCAAATCCAAGCTTTTCTCTTCCATTGTAGAAGCTTTGAAAGATGGAATTCTTTCTATGCCAGAAACTCATTCCTCACTGTGGCAAAATCAAATGAATTCAAGGTTGATTTCTATTTGTCTGAAGAAGATGGTATTAAAGTAGAAAAAATGCTTATACTCTCTTTTGTGAAAATGCCAATGTACAGAAATTTCAGTGACCAGATTAAATGTTCATCTTGACAATGTACTGTGATGTCTGGTGTCATGTTGAAATCCTACTAATAATGTCCATGAGTTTTTATGCCTTTATTTGTTCTTTGGTTTCAATATAAAGAGAAGGAAGGAAGGAAGGAAGGAAGGAAGGAAGGGAAGGGGAGGGGAAGGGAGGGGAGGGGCAGGGGAGAGGAGAAATGTCAAAAAGTGAACTGAGAACTATAGTAGACAAAAGCATAATGCAATGGGGAGAAAGTAAACCGTTTCTATATTGAAAAGCAGTCAGATGAAAATAGGCTATTGATTTAATCTGAAACCCATAATCTTTACCATTAATGTTTATATTTTGTGTCCCTGCATTATAAAAACAATATACTAAACTGTTCCAGACAGGTATCCCTCTATTTCTTTCTCTGTTTCCCAAATTGTTCATGCATGTTCCTGACATCATTTCATATACACATTCCCAATGAACGGCCTAAAAGCTGTGTGGGGAACATCCTGACATTTTCTCCTTGCTAAAGAAAATCATTCTGCTTCTGAATTTCCTCTGTGGTGTCTCACAGGATAGCTATGCTTTACCCCAGGCTAAGCTGTGGAAATGGATCGTGAGCTTTTCCAACCTACTGTGACTCTTTTTACCCCCTGCCTTAAGCATGGACCCCTGTGTGGCACTGTAAAAGTGCACTGAGGCAAAGAATGTTAAGTTAATATACTTAGAAAGACACAACTCAAGGCAGCTTAAAGGAATCCCCTCTAATTATTCTTTTGAATCCATACAAACTGAACCAACAGTTTCCATTAAAACTTGACTACCCACTATCTTGCCAATGTCTTAACATCTTGTTTGCTGACAATTTGCTTAGCAGTATTCTAGTAAGTTTATTTAATGGTTTAGTTTGTGATTTTTTTTTCACTTACAGATGTGTGATTTTTCACTGAGCTCTAAGAATTTCAGTATGTGATGTCTTAGGTGTAAAATGTCCCTTTAATTTAATATTTGCTGTCATTTGCACATTTAAAAGTAGATCCCCTACTTTTATACTTGTACTTCAACTGTTTTTGCTATCTCCCTATTTTACCTTTTCCTCTAGACTAAAATTGATATTGCCACGCCCCCAGAGCATAACGTGACTTAACTAGCATTAAGACATAATTAAGAGACTGAATTCAGTGTTTCTTGGCTTTCTAATATTGGTTCTCTAAAATACAAATTTAGTTATGAGGCTCTGTCCCTGAGGGGAAATACCAGTGACAACCCAATCAGTCTCTGGCAGTTAAGTTTCAAGTAGCAGTGGGGTTCTATTGGTTCTGGGCAATTTCTCTGCTGCCAATCAAGAATCTTCCCTTAGGGGTGCCTGGGTGGCTCAGTGGATTAAAGCCTCTGCCTTAGGCTCAGGTCATGATCCTGGGGTCCTGGGATCGAGCCCCGCATCAGGCTCTCTGCTCAGCAGGGAGCCTGCTTCCCTTCCTCTTCTCTGCCTGCCTCTCTGCCTGCCTCTCTGCCTACTTGTGATCTCTCTCTGTCAAGTAAATAAATAAATAAATATTAAAAAAAAAAATCTTCCCTTAGATGCATCTTTTATCAAATCCATGTAGGGGTAGACTGTTGACTGACAAAACAAGATCTGACTCACTGATAGGATGCCAAATCTATGTGCCAACAGTGAGATATTTGATTAGTGACTTCATAATGGTAGAATTCTCATATTTGAATATTGTGATATATACTTAACTAATCAAATATACACACTTCTTATCCAATGCTGAGCATATCTTGTTATTTAAAATAGAATGTGTGTTAATGATGAGGTTCCAAGTTCTAGAAAAAAGAGTTAATAAAAAGAATTTACTAATGAAAGTTTCCACAGCTGTGATGATGTTAAGGATGACACAGTAATGAGACTTCATAATAATAAGGTCCTGACATCTCTGTTCACAAAGCTCATATTCAGTGGTAATACAACCACGCCCACTTTAGAAATGAAGAGATATGGAAGATAATCTGAGGTACACAGCATCCACTACAGTAATATCTATTACTCCACAGTATGGGGGCCAGAATGACTCGCAGCACAGAGAATTTTTTTTGTAGTGAACACGTTTCATATCTCTACAATCCAACATTTGAAGCCACATCTAATACATGCATATGGTAAAGATCCATTAATGAAATGCCAGCAGTACTCTAATCAAAATAAAACATCTATTCCTGGGAGCCTGCAAATGGTTGCATATACTTCCCATTATAATCATTTAGGATATTGGCAAAAACCATGAGTAATTTATTATAGTTTGTTCTCCCTTTCCTGCTTGCCTCACTTAACTCATGAGGGAAACAGTGTTCAATATTATCTACAAATAATCCCTTTAGCCCATCTTTTCATAAGAGAAAAAATATTTAGAAAGTCTCCACACATACACAATTTGACACAGATTTCTTTCTATATCAAAAGGCAATGATCTGGTGACAGCACTCAAAAAGTGATATAATTTAGAGGTAACAACAGACAAACTTTACATTAGATGGGACTTCTCATCTTATTTTTAATTTGATATCTTCTAAACCTGGTTTTTGGTGTCACCAAATATTTACTCACTTTTTAAATCATTTTTAAACCTATATGTTATTTGGAAAAAACACAATTTTAATTTAATCGTTGCTTGCCAATAAATACCAAATACCATTATGTAACTTTGACTATTTCCTGGAATTCTATTTTTATTAAATGCTAAATAATAATCCTACACTTTAACCAAGTTAATTGTATTGTGAAATCAAATGACAGCTTCAGAAATGACCCAGACAAGTATGAATTAAGTGTATGTATTGAGATTCAACATCTGCCACAAAATATCTCTGTGCACATACATGTTTTTAATATATTTATGATGCAATTTCTCTTTAACTATCTAAATTTAGTCTTTAGAAATCCACCAGATCTGTAGAATTGTTCCTTTTATTACAGTAAGTCAATGAATATAATTTAACCATATATTTTATTTATCAGGCTCTTAATCTATATTTTCAACTATTAGAAATTATGAATTATGCTGTACTATATATATATATAAATATGTTCTGTAGTATTTAGCAATTTAAGTAATTAAATTTCCCCATAGCTATGATAGCAATGATCTTAATAAAATAATTCTGTGTAATACTCTGTTATATAGTGCACAATTTATAGTAACCCAAAGTCATTCTGCTATGCCCCAAAGGTTTATGTAGATCTTAGTGAATTAGCTCATTTGTGTTTTCTTTGTGGCCCTCTCCATGTGTCTATGAGGCCAGTTTGGGACAGAATGAAAGCCATTATGCTGGACTCAAAATAGCTCACCCCTCCAGTTTTAGGATATTCCTAGGATACATACATCATGCCTGGGGTCCTCTTTCCTTAGATGTATTCTTCCCAAAGAGGTTTCAGTCCTTTTTTTTTTAAGGTTTTATTTATTTATTTGACACAGACAGAGAAAGAATCACAAGTAGGCAGAGAGACAGGCAGAGAGAGAGGGGAAGCAGACTCCCTGCTGAGCAGAGAGCCCGATGTGGGGCTTGATCCCAGGACCCTGAGATCATAACCTGAGCTGAAGGCAGAGGCTTAACCTACTGAGCCACCCAGGTGCTCCAAAGAGGTTTCAGTCTTTTTAGAAGAAAGATTTCTGATATGTCTTTTCCATCAATAACAGCTACTTTTGGGTGCCAAATAAGCTTACACTAAACTTTGCCATGTGACCTTGAGATAATCATCTTAAATTTTGGAGCTTCATTTTAACATGAAATCATAGTAATACATGATTCTGAATCCTTTTTTATTAAATTCAAATAACTATGTCTTTTATACTCCATAGAAGATTACACCAAATAGGAGTATTATATTGATTTAACATTTTTTTGACCATCGTCATATGGCTAGCTATGTTCCCACCTCTAAAAACCTAGAAATAAAACACCCTTACTTTTATAAAACTTTATGTCCCATACTATATAGGAGCACATTCCTGCACCCCAAAACAATCTTTCACCAGACTTTCCCTAATTAGGTACTTAGTCACTATCGCCTATACAAAAATCTCTGCATACTATAGCCAATATTTCTTAATAGTCTTTCTTGAGTAGAAAAGATAACTTCAGACTTCATTTTGAACAACCTAAGCAAAATAAGAATAAATAAAAATAAATAAACAAAATGTTTATGAAACAATCACCATTGGTATAAAAAGAAGCCAGGCCAAATCTGTTTGAATTCTAGAGTAATAGGTTTAGGTTTTCATTCAACAACAACCAAAACTTCACATGTCAAAACATCAGTAAATAAAATTCCTAGATACATATCAACTTGAATTTGCAGAACTACATTATAGTAGAATGACACTCAGATCCATTTTATACATATTTTTAATATTTCAAAGAAGAATATAAGAACGTTGTTAGCCTACTGAATTTTAAATGATGGACCAGCCATCTTATTTCCACTTACCACAACTTACACATCTTCTGCTTGCTGACAGCTTGTACTTTGGAATGGTTGGTTATGAATTACTCTCAAGCAACTGAGCAGTCTAATCCTAATATGCTCTTCTACCCTTTTTTCCCTCGTGATGAAGCATTCTATTCCTCTTGGGCCTCTTTAGAAAATTTTCATTTTTCCTATATTTTCCCCTATTATTTATCTCACTCATGTAGTGTGGAAAAACAAGTTATCAAAGAAAGCTCAGTGTTTCTTGAGGGGAAAAGGATATTTCATTGATCATGATTTAACATTTATAGTCTAAAGACACTAAATATGTGTTGCCAGAAAACCTCCCCAAAGTTATTAGTCCCTTCTTATGGCTTAATAGGTAGTTATCAGGTGTCAAAAGGAAAACTAAGACAGAAAACATGTTTAAAAAAGAATAGGGATTGTTTTACTGTTCAAAAGCAAAATTTGAGGAATTTACACCCAAAAAAGTGATTTAGCTCTAAAACACTTTTTTTTTTTTTTTAGAAATATGCAATGAAGATAAATTGACTGTTCTGTAGGGGGGGTGGAAGAAGGAAGACAGAGTGGTTTATGTAATAGTACTTAGTACAGTAGTAGTATGTAATAATATTTATTATTATTTAATAATACTTATTATGTTCCAGATACTTTACATATAGTATTTATTTCATTCATACATATATATTTATTTATATTTGTCTTATTTATATCAATATATAATAGTTATAGACTAAGAAATGAAAATGCAAAGAGGTAATCTCATTGAATAGCCTACATTAGAATGTAGTAAAAGCTGCCTCACATTGACAGCCCTGTAATACAGGGTATACCCTATCTGTAAAATAGAATGGATCTCAGCGGGAAAAAAATGGAAGAGAAAGATGCACAACAGGCAAAATCTTGCACATAACCTTCAAGAGAAAAACAAATCCTTCATATGGAATCCGAGAGGGAGAAAAATTGTATTTCCCTTCAGAGAAAGTGCTATTGATCTCAGACTGCAGGAGGACCTGAAGAACATGTAGAAAGGTGCTAGCTCAGCCATCAGGTTGGTGGAACAGATATGTGGGCGTCTCACTGATATTACACTAAGCAAAGCCACGTGCCATATTTGGGAGTTTTCCAAAAGACAGGCAATGTATCTATAACTTAGAATTTTTCAAACTCTCACAAATTTTAAAGTGTTAACTAGTAGAGACAGCATCAGAAACTACAGCTTCTACTTACCAAAAAAAGTGCCAAATCTCAGAATGTAGTTAAGTGTAAAGTCCTCACTGACAACAAATGAAGAAAATGCATTCCCTTTAAGTCCTGAGTTGAAGATCTCAAGGAGGATCATTCCAGGATTTTCAGAAAATGAGCTCCAGGACCCCTCAGAACTGAATTCTTCCAGCTTGTAAAATCTTAAGAACTAAAATATGTTTAAATATGTAAATATAAATATGTAGAAATATACATGCAGCTAAACTTATATGTAGGCTTATAAAAGGAAATGCTTGTAAGTTCATGGCATAGCAGCTTTATTCTCACCTACGAGGCTCTCAGAAAGAGAGGAAAATGAGACGCTTAAAAAGTTAGATACTGGTTCCCAAGAAGCTGTTACAGTAGATTTACGTATCAAATAACTTCGTTAGGCAAGACAGCTGCTAACTATTCTGAAAACTCTACAAATGTGCCTATGTGCACATTCTCCTTTGAAATCTTAGCAGAATTTTGCTAAGTGGCTTAAAAAAAATGTAATTCTAAAGGAGAGTTTTCAAATATTTTGAGCATTTAATTAATTCCAAAGGCTGCCTCATGCTTTAGCCAAAATAATACTTAAATTATATTTTGCAGTGAATGCATCAAGTGTCATTAGTTTCTTTTTCCTGTTAACTTTCATAGGAGCTATTTTTAATGACTCTGCTCATAAAAAAAAAAAAGGTCCTTCATGTCTGATAGAGTATTATCACTATGAATAAAGAGATTCCTTAAGTATTTAAACCTATCCCTAAATTTGCCAAGTGCTTATTGCAAACTGCTTTAGTCATTGCTTTGCTTAGGAATCAACCTTTTGTTGTTGCTATTGTTGCTACTGTTATAGAGGTGGCAGTCATTACTGTTCCAGTTCTTCTAAACAAAAAGGCATGGAGAAGGAAAACACAGGTGGGGGATGGACTTCTGCTTTTCTGCGAATTTTGCTCCTCTTCCCCCACTACTTTCTCTTTTATTTATTGAAATGACTCTGCAGCTCAGCAAGGGGAAAACAAAAAGAATGAAAATTCATTTAAGCACTCTCTTTTATTTATGTTAACATTTCATCATATGCTGTTTAACAATTTACTAAATGTTTATTATGCACGGTGTTGCATTCTTAAGAGAATAAATAAGTTTCTGTCAGCACTTCTTTTATGAAGTCCTATTTTGGTTGTGGATTTTAAAAATTCATAATAAACATTTCCTTCAGGAAGAAGTCACAAAAGGAAAAGCTTTGACACTGTTGATAAGTGAGCTTGTAACTAAAGAAATGGAAAACAAACACATGCATAAATAGTCACTGAGTTTGTGTGTGTGTATATGTAAAGAGGGGTGGGATGGAGAGAGAGAAAAAGAAACAGAATGAGAAGATGATTAATCCCAGGATCTAAGAATCTTATGAATGAATAAAAAGCAGACCATTCTGATGTTTTCAGCATTAATATTCCCATAGTTATATCACCAATCATACTTACAACACAGAAATGGAAAACCAGAGAATGGACAAGGTCCTCTGATTTTCAAATTTTTATTGTTCTATTACATTAAGAAAAAAGAATGAAAAATAAATGTCAAAAGATGAAGAATAACCAATCTCTAGTACTTTTATAATATATATTCCCCATCATTTGATTTATATGTGGAGATATAATTGGAATTCATTAGTTCTAAGCTATCTGCTGAAAAGTGAGAGAATTTGGAAGGGGCTTTGATATCCTTGCCTTCACTTCTTAAAGTATTTTTTTGTTTGTTTGTTTATTGTTGTTGTTGTTAAAGGAAACAAAAACATTTGGTTTTGATTTTTTGTCAAATATCTTTTTAAAAAATACTCTATTTATTTGACAGACAGAGATCACAAGTAGGCAGAGAGGCAGGCAGAGAGAGAGGAGGAAGCAGGCTCCCCGCTGAGCAGAGAACCCGATGCGGAGCTTGATCCCAGAACCGTGGGATCATGACCTGAGCCGAAGGCAGAGGCTTTAACCCACTGAGCCACCCAGGTACCCCAATTTGTCAAATACTCTTAAGTCCTGTATCTATTAACTTATTTAATTTTTTAAAGAGTCTCAAAAAGTAAGTCTACTTTGATAGTATTCAGATTTTTCAGATGGAAAAATTAGAAACAGAGCAGTTCACAACTTTCCAAGGACAGTTACAGCACTTCTAATTGATGGAACTGGTTTTCTCAACCAAACAGATTCCAAGTTTATTCAACACATCTAACTCACTCACTCCAAGGAGGGAATTGTGAAGTGGATCTGTCACTCACCAAATACAGAAGGATTTAATATGTAGCCAAAAATGAAATGAAGAACAAGATATTTTCTGTGTATTTAAAATACTTTCTGAATATGAAAATTTTAGAAAAAGATAAGGCAGAAAATAACCCTGTGGTCCAGATAAAATAGTTAATATAACTACTGAATATTGTTAGAGTTATTTTTGGATTTAGAGAGCTTTAAGTTACCAATATAGCGAGCATTTCCTAATGTCATTAAATCTTCACCGAGTGTATTTTTTTTTGAATGTTCATTTAATTGTATCACAATTTATTTAACAATTAACAGGTTTTGGACATAAAGGCATAACTGGTTTATTCAATCTTACTCAGGAGACTCAATGAACATCTTTAAATTATTAAATTCATCAATCTGTACAAATTAGTTTTCTATGCTGACAAATTACCAGAAACTTAGTGGCTAAACATAGCAACACATTTACTATATACAGTGTCTATTGGTCAGAGACCAGACACAGCTTAACTAGGACCTCTGCCCTGAAACTCACAGTCTGTAATCAAGGTGTCAGCCAGGCTGCCTTCTCATTCGGAGGTTCAACTGGGACAGAGTCTGCTTTGAAGCTCCCTCAGGCCGTTGGCAGAATTCATCTCCTTGTTGCTGTAGAACAGAGGGCTTTGGTTTCTTGCTGGTAGTGGGTCAGAAGCCACAAGAAGCTACATGGCTCTCTCCGTAGGTACTTCACAAGTCACTTTTCAAGCCAGTGAAAACTGTCCCATATAATATTACATAATCATGGGATGACTGACATCCATTCCTTCTGCAATATTCTATTGTTTAAGAGAAATCACAGGTTCCATCCACATTCAAGGGAGAAAGCAGATGACTCAAGGGCATAAACATCAACAAGTTAAGTACCTTGTCCCCTACACTGTTGTTTTCACTCTTCCCCAGAGCTTCCTTGGTATATAGAGCTGCCCAAGGAAAAAACACCTCAGTTACAAATTATTGCTGCAGGTAAGGGCCTCTGTGTTCGTGGCTTTTAATGTGAGACTCAAACAACTATTAATTTCCTTGCTGCAGACGCCCTAATGTGTGTGGGAAGTCTCTCAGGACAGGCTGCTCAGTGGTATCATCACTCCTCAGTTTCAGATGATCTTGAGGAATGCAGGGTTTCACAGTGCATTCAAGAATCCTTCGAGTGAGTCTCACATAGAACACGTAGTTTGTAATTTCAGTCAGGTTACACCACATATATTTGCAAAATCTGGTGACAATCTATCCACTTCCTTTGTGTATTTTAGTAACAAGTTACTCAGATTACAAATCTATGTTATTGAGAAAGATAATGTGATTAACATTAGGGTTTTTTCTTTGTTTTTCCCAAACAGCCAAATTTGTCTATACTATCTGTTAAATAGCCCAACTTTTTATTGTTTGTTTATTCACTTATTCATTCATTTATTTAATACATGCTTTTATCTACTCTGGTTTAGCCACCTTGCCAAAAGCTAAGAATGCAATGGTAAACGAGGTATGATTCTTGCATCAGGAAAGTTAGAATCTGTTGGGAGAAAACAAACCAACCCAACCAAACATGTGAAATAAGAATTAACCATGTGGTGATAAGAGATATGAAGTAAACTAATAGGATGCTGTGATGGAGAATAAGATGAGATTTATTTCATTAAAGCATTCCAAGGAAAAATGCTTTGTTGTAACTGCCCACCTGTTCCCCACAAAGGTTTTTCAGTACAGATGTTCAGAGCTATACTGCTGGCAGAGCTATAGTCCTTCATCTTCTTTGACCAACACATGTGCATGTCTTCTTTTAAAACACAAGGCTACTCTAGATACAGGCTTCAAGTAGGAAAAATTCGATTACATGACTGCTCCTTTTTAGCATTCCTCTCTGCCTTAGAGATAGGTTCTCTTGTATACAGAGACCTTCAGGGAATGGTTGACATTTAGATAAACTCTTCAGATCGCTGCCTACCTGTCTGAGCTTTGCTTGGGCTGCAATGCTGTCCACTTTGGGGAAGACCTAGAAGTGCAGAGTGAGGTCACAATTGCTGCTCCCAAGGCAATGAAGATCAGACCGTCCCAACCACTTAATTCACCTGCTTTGGTAAAGGAACTGCAGGCCTTCTTCAATAGGCCCTTTAAAATCAGAAGTTCTTCATTTTTGGCAAGACTTTAAGCAATATATGACAGTAATAAAGGGAATTGTTATTTGGCAAATCATCCGTTTGGAGAAATCCCATAATATTCTTCATTTTTATGCAATAGAGAGCTTCATGGGTTTTGATCCCCACTCCTCTCCCAGCACATATATTTTAAAGTGGCATATGATATTCCAAGGCATAACTGAACAATTATTACTTAATGATTCAGTAATATTACTCAGGGTACAATCACAGAAAAATCTTTAATAATTACATTTGACAGCAGAAGCATAAGTAGAACCAAAATGACATAGAGAGAGGTTGACTGTGTTCTAAGAGCATTATGTCCCATTATAAGCCACATATTAATTTGAAAAGTTATCTTTACAATATTCAGCCTTTGCATTCAGAAACATGGTATAGTTCTCTATTTATCTAAATATTTTATCTCTTTCAGTAAAATTTTATAAAGTTCCCTATAGGCCTTACCCATTTCCTTGTTAGGGTTATTTCTAAATAATAATATATGAGTATTGAGTATAAACACCACTCTTTATTTTTTTTTTAAAGATTTTGTTTATTTATTTGACTGACAGAGATAACAAGCAGGCAGAGAATCAGGCAGAGAGAGAGAGGAAGGGAAGCAGGCTCGATCCCAGGACCCTGGGATCATGACCTGAGACGAAGGTAGAGGCGTTAACCTACTGAGCCACCCAGGCACCCCTGCTCTTTAGTTTAAACAATGCTTCACATTATATCTTCTAATGGTCACCACTTTTTGAAAAACAATTGATTTTTACACATTTATCTTATATTTGACCATCACCAACTCCATAAAAATGTGACAGTTTCTTGAATGGAAACAACATTCACAAAATATGTATTAAGAGTCCTTGGCACTACTTTAGCTGTCCATTTTTATTAACAAGTACTTTCAGAGTATTTTAAGTTTTTAAGTGGGTTTCTCATTTAAGTTTTTAGTATTACTTTTGGATTACAGAGTATGTAATCTCAATTTCAATTTTGAGAAGAGTACATGGATTTTATTTTTGAATACCATAAAAAATTTGGTGTGTGTTCCCTTAAGACTTTGAGCATCTTCCTTTTTATTTCTTCTATTTTGTCTTTTGCTGCATGGTGCATTTATTAATTTAAAGTTTCAGGGATAAAGAAGATAAATGGTTTAAATTTTTTTACAAGTATACTTCCATCTACATACCTTTGATTGTCAATACCAAAACTGAGGTGCCTCTTTTGATTCTACCTCCTTGTTTCTTCTTGCCCATTTCTCTACTTCCTATCTACATCACTATAATTCAGTGACAAAATATTTTTAAATATTTATATGAAATTATATCTAAAACAATCATTTAGACTTAACAAAAAGTTAATTGGCATTAATATATATTACAAGTCCTTTTATAGTATGATTCTCTATTTTCACCTTTTAATTTTGTTTCCTCCTTTGAAATCCAGAGGCATTGTACTGTATAATTTTCTGAGTTTTTGCATAGTTGAGAATTTTCTTTGCACAAGAAATGAGTGTGCAGCATACAACCATTTACCCACAATAAATAAAGGATTCAAGTAATAAACTGTTGATAAAAATATTCAAGTATTTACAAACCTGCATTCAGGATTGTATAGTGTGTAGTGTATTTTAAATGATTAGGCTTGAGTTAAGTATAAACATCTAAGAATAGACAGAAGCAATGGAAAATTTTCTTTCAAATACTGAATGTTGTATAAAATCTATAAAGGTCTTGGAATGTCCTTGACTAGAGATTTTTATGAGGAACAAATGAAACATTTAACTGACTCCGATCTTTCCCTCATGTTCTTTTGAGTAAAACACTTGTGGTTTCATCTGCTAAATCTTTGCTCAGGGTGATAGGTGAATACAGACTTTCTTCTTTTTGTGCTTAAACATCTTCAGAAACTTAAAGGCCATTTGTACCCCAAAGTCAGGTCACATATAAGTAAAGACTCTCCTGCCACACAGCCCCACCCAGGGCCCAGGTACATAATGCTATACTTTGATTCCTGTCTGACTTTGTTCTTTTGGTCTTTGGTATATGGTCCCACCTCTATGATTTAGGCCACCCTGGAACTTGTCACTGGCAAAGACTCTTTATAACTGTGAATCCCACTTCTCTCAACAATTACACTCTGTAAGAGGTCAAAATGAATATTCTATGACCTTATGCATGCTGCCTGCCTGCCTGTATCCTAAGTCATGTGAGTCCCAAATATTACACTTTAGCAGAGCAGCACTACTTGAGGGAATACTGAAGGCTATTATTTCTAACTTTTTTATCAACAAACCAATCTAGGGAAGAGGTATCTTTCATTTCACCTCTATGTCTGTTTTGGCTTACTTTGCAGTTGTAATAAGAGAGAGAATCTTAGAAAATATATCTTTGATAATATGACTAACCTCTAGTTTAAGTCACTTCTATTGTTCAAAAGCACAGTTTATAGAAAGGTGGAGCTTCTATACATACATTTATGTAATGTATGTATACATTATGTATGTACATTATGTAATGTATTCCTTTTAAAGGCACGTGGGGTCCGGGGAGGTGGAAAAAGGCGAGGCTATTCACAACAGGTTTATTAAGGGTTGAGAGATTAGACTTCAGATGAAATCTCAATACCAGAGATACTGGCAATAGTCCCCTGCTTGCTCTGACTTCACTTGAGGACATCGATCTTGTCAATGAGAAGAGCTAAGACTTAAAGTACTTGTTATCACATGGCCCCACAAGCTGCAGAGTATAACCTGTAAGGAGTGCTAACATAATTTCTGCAGTTATGAAATGGTTTTTGGTTTTAAATAGAATATATTAGAATAGAAGCAACTTTTCCTTGCAAGGCATGAAGTTGTCACATGTTATCTCCTCTTTTTTGAATGTCTCCCATCTCACCCTCTTTAACTAGGCAATTTCTTCTCTCCCAGGCCTCGGCTCACCTGCTGTGTCAGACAGCCTTCTGCTGACCACATCCCTCTGTCACTTGTGTCTCTACCACACAAGATTGAGAGTTCTTTGGGGACAAGGACAGTTTCTTATTCACCTCTGTACTCTAAGAACCTAGCAAACAGTGATGCTCAAGAAATATTTGTTGAGTGAATGAAGAAGAGAAATCAGAAATAAAACTGCATGAAAATGGAAAACACTAAACAGATCACAAAGTAGGAAAGTCAGGAAATAATCCCAGAAATATGCAATTATAAATCTTTAAAACAATATCAGAAAACCATTAAACTAAGATAAGATTTAAGAAGAATTAGAGGTGCCTGGATGGCTCAGTAGGTTAAGCCTCTGCCTTTGGTTCAGGTCATGATCTCAGCCCTGCATCAGGCTCTCTGCTTAGTGGGGAGCCTGTTTCTCGCCCCCTCTCTCTGCCTGCATCTCTGCCTACTTGTAATCTCTCTCTGTCAAATAAATAAATAAAATCTTTTTAAAAAAAGATTTAAGAAGAATTAGATTGTAAGAAATTTTAAGTTTTTGCCCCTATGCTAAAAAAAGTAATGCTTAATATTTAAACTGATTAACTTGCATTAGTTTCAACTTAAACATTTCCCTGTCATCTTGCTCAATCCTTTTTTGGAACATAATACATTCAAACAGGCAGATATTTTTCAAATAAGTTTCCTCTATTTACTAATAACATAAAGCAATTAAACTATATCCCACTGCATTATTTAAGTGTCATTTAAATTTGAATGATCATACACAGTAGTGGAAATTTAAAATGCTGCTACATTTTAGAATATCAAACATTTAAAAACTCTCTAAAATAGTCATACCATTTAACCCAGAAATTCCATTTCTACAAATTCAATTATGAAAACTCCTTTATCTAAAAAGAGATATATCAATTCATGATACACTACAACAAGGTAAATAACTTCGCTAAGCAGAAAATGGTTATATTACACGACCTATGTTCAACTGGAAATTATTTAGTTCTTTAAAATAATTGTTTAGAAAAACATGGGATGCCTGGGTGGCTCAGTTGGTTGGACGACTGCCTTCGGCTCAGGTCATGATCCCGGAATCCCAGGATCGAGTCCCACATCAGGCTCCCAGCTCCATGGGGAGTCTGCTTCTCCCTCTGACCTTCTCCTAGCTCATGCTCTCTCTCACTGTCTCTCTCTCAAATAAATAAATAAAATCTTTAAAAAAAAATAATTGTTTAGAAAAACATGTCACACATGGAGTTGTTTATAATTTTACATAATTAAAACAAAATGTAATCAAAATATAATTTATACAAAAGAATACCAGGAAAAGTAGAACGAAATAACATTCTTCTTTTTCCAAAGGGTTATTTAACATTCTTTATGTGCCAGTCGTTTTAAATGTCTTACCTCATTTAAGCCTACAAAAACCCCATGGGACATGTACCATACTTATTGTCACTTTATACATGAGGATGTATATCACAAAGATGTTAAGTTACTTGCTTAAGTCACACAGCTAATCAGTAGAAGAGAGAATATTCAAACCCAGGCAGTCTAGAGCCAGAGACAGCACTCATAGGCACAGCTATGATTATGTGTCCAGGTTGGCATTTATCACTTTTTTTCCCATTTTCTCCATGTTGTGTCATATTTCATGTGAAATAATTACACATATAAGCATATTATCCATTACTTAATAAAAATATCTAATTTTCAAATAATGAAATTCAATAAATCAGAACTTTGCAACATTAAAATTAACAGTGCTATTTCATCTGAATTTGAATTTCCTTGAGTTCCCCTCACAGAGAAGTCTTTTGGTACCCTAATATCTAAATGCTGAGCAATTAGGTCCAAAATTGAAGTTGAATCCTTTGCTGTGGCAGAAAGCATACCAGGGTATCATTTAATTACAATATCAGGAGGGTAACTGAAAAAGATGGGATCACACTGAAGCCATTAGTTTCGAGGCATAGGTGGAGATCAGCCAAGTGAAAAGGAAGCAGGTGTCTAAGTTAGATGGGAAAAGACACAATTAGTGGCTCCCTAGATTTGCACAGGAGACTCCTGAGGCTCATGTAACCACTTCCCAGCAGGTGTACAGTCTGATACCTGAGATAGCAAGCTATGCTGAGGGACCTCAGGATAGCAGCTACATAGCTGGAGACAGGGTTGCTACTCCAGGGAGCAGAAGGATATGTGGCAATGCTCCCATACCTGCCCCAAGAGCGTTGTTCCATTTCCCTTAGCCACAGTCTCAGCAAGGTGTGCTGTAAACACGCCCTGGAAATGCATCCATTCTAGTGTTGTTTCCATCCTAGCATGGCACTTCAGCAGCCTTGTTTCAAGCCATATCAAGTTCAAAATCCTCACACTTCAGCACAACCTAAGGACATTTTACTTGAGAATCTGCATGTTTAAATGACTGAAATCACTAATGTGAACACTCCCTTAATCTACCTTTCTTTTTTCCTATTGTTGTTTAATGTACTTTGGTATCATCCAGTCAAAATTAAAAACAGATGCCAAAGATTTATCCTCCTTTTCAAGATGAGCAACCTCATAATCTCATCCTAGGCAAGAATGACTTACTTTTTGATTTTAAAGTATCCAATCAGGTGAGGTATGAAGACACCTAGCTTTCTAGTCACATCGACATGTTTCAGAAATACTAATTCCACACCCTCTTACTTTATGTAGGAATATTATCAAGAAGGGAGGATATCTGAACCTGTTAGAAATAAAATAATAAAATTCAGTTTATAAATGTGCCACATATATATAGCACTTAGGCTAAGTGTTCTCACAGTATCAACCTGCTCGAAGGAAACTTCCCTCTTGGAAATGACTGCCACATTGTGCTAACCACCAAGTTTTCTTCCTTCCCTTGATATTTTCTAAACACAGTGATGTGTATACATTGCCAAACACTTTAAACTTATTTTATTTTGGTAACAGATTGAAACAATGAAATATGACTATGTTTTATTTTCCTAAGTAAGTGACTTATCCAAGTGCTACGGGACCAGTATAGAGATTCATCTCACAGACCATTACAGTTTCAAACAGTATGTTTCCCCACCCACACCCATTAAATAAGGTTATTGCAATATATAAAATACATATGTGTCACTAAGGGCAAAAGTTTTCTGATTCATATGTTCAAACAGATTTTAGAGTATCATGGTTCATATGCTTAAACAGATTTTAGGGGTTGTAAACAGTCTTTTTCAAGTGCCTTACTGCTACAGAAATTACCCTAACCTGACAATATTTCCTCACAGTAACACCCAATACAAACATAGTCAGGTTGGATATTCTAAGTGGCATCAATACTAAATCTTTATGAAGACAACTGCTGCAACATAATCCCTCTGTCATCTGGATAAACTGTATGTCAACACTGGGTACACACTTGGCTAAATTTTCAATGTGTGTCAATTATGAATGTGAACAACTAGGGTCCTTTAGAAAGTTTCAGTCTTTATAAGCTTAATATCTTTATTCTACTTCACAAATTGACTGCAGCATTCATGAAAAGGAGCAATGTTATTTATGATATTAATGCCATGTCTTTCTTAGTGACAATTCCTGATAAATGTTTAACACAATGTGCTAACATATCCTGTACTTGGAGAGGTTATCAGAATGTTTAAGTTCCAGCTCCATAGCTGCTACAAATAGTCACGAGATCTGGATGAGTTATCTTACTCTTCTGGAGTCACTTTCTTAGTCTCTGAGGTATCTTCCAGCTCTCAAATCCCTGAGTCTAAATATCTCTTCTAAAACAAACTCTGGGTTTCTCTTTCATCGAATAAATTTTTCTAACTTCCATTACTATGTGAGCAACATAGGACCTAGAGCATTACATATACTTCTCTCACAGAGATTCCCATGTAGATGGCAAGACAGTATCATACACAAAATGCAAGATATTAAAGTGCACTGTGATTAGCACCAGAGGAAAGGGACATAATTTATATATAAATACTCTGGAATTTCAAAGAAAGAAGAGTAGAACTACCTCATACAGTCAACAAATATTAATAAAGATGTGCCAGATGAAAGACAACTGTGCTCAAACCTAGAGTTTTAGGGTAAAAAGCAAACCTGCTTCTCATATTTTTAAGCCCCAGAGAAAGAATATAAATGGAGGCATACATATCCTATGTGTGAATATTTAGAAATTAGACTATTAAATATGTTTTATCAACCTATCTTTATAAGCATAACTTCACAATGAACCGGAATATCAAATTCAAATTCAGAATTCTCTGACTTTCCAGACTTCCTTATTTCTGGCTTCCAGCCCCTACTACTCCATTTTCTCCTCTTATCTTTCTACCTTTGTCTTCACTCCAAGACTTAAGGGCCTTCATGTGTGTTTATGAGGATATTCCAGCCTGTGTATCCAAGATCCTTCAGTGAAAGACAAAACTCCCCTGAAGAGCTGATGAGGATTTTAGTAGATAGCATTAAAAACATTCCAGGCAGAAAAAAATATTAAAACCTTTGGTGGAAAGATGTCTCCAGGCCTGATGTAGAAAGTTCATTTGTTCAGTTTTTTCAGAGTTTCAACAAGAGAAAAATATTAATGCTAAACCCGTAAAAATAAGCCTAGATCATAATGTCAAAGGCTAAAAAGTTTGAACTTTATTTGGTAGGCAAAGAAGAGAGATTTGAAGGTTATTGAGCAGGAGTGACATAATCAAAGCAGTACTTTAGGAAGATTAATTTGGCAGCCAAATGCAGAATGAGTAGATTAGAAGTGAGACTGGAGCCAGGGAGAAGAGTTATAGCAGTAGTTTAGGTAAGCAGTAATAAGACTGTTAACTAGGGCTGGGGTAATGCAAAGAAGAAAAGGCAGTGTGACACAGTAGGGAAAAGGAACTGACAGCCCCTGATGAATCACTGGTAATGGGGAAAAGGAGAGAGATAAATCAAAGAGCACTCAGAGGTCTTGAGCTTCTGTGACTAAAAATGAATATCAGAAACCATCAGCAAGAAATCAAAAGGAAGAGCTAAACTGTGGGGTGAAAATGATGAGTGGAATTGGTATACTTTGTGTTAGCAACATTAGCAAATCTCCACCCACACGAAAAATGCCATGAGGACTTGAAAATGCAGGTTTGGGACTTGGGAGAATCATCAGGAAATCACATGGAGAGGTAAAACTCTTAAGTCTGATATTGTAAAAATAACCCATTCTTTATGCAAATTTCATTATCCAAAGATTTTGAAAATTTTCTCCATTCATAGGTTATGTCCTTAGTTTCTCAAGTTGCTTAAAATGTGTATGTCTTCTAAAAATATGGTTATTTACAGATTTGTGGCCAGTTAATTCACTTTGGCAAGATCTACCTTATAATCTATAGCAGAGTGTTCTGCTTTGTCAGGATTTATTGATAACAGTCCAAGTTTCTTCCCAGCATAAATCATTTCCCAGTATCACAGTGCTTAGTTCCAGGAATTTTGACTTTGTCCAGATTTAGATATTCTGTCTTTGTCTAACAACAATTATAAACAACGAATTTGCCTCTGGGGTGACATATTCCTCAAATGTACTATGATGTGCCAAAGTTCTTTTTGGTCCTCAGGTGACACATCTTTTGGTGAATTACAAAAGATTTTGCCTTGTTCTCACTCATATTAGCCATTATTATACATACAAACACAAAAACATACATACATACAGCTCATCATCTTCAGTGTCAGTAAAAATGAGTCAATTGAGCTCATGCTCTTCTTCTTGGATCTGCTAAATAACATTCTCTGGTACCTAACTTGAGTTGTTATACCTCGGTATTTCAACCACTGGTAAAAATCTTAGGATGTCTACAACTAGTATCAGGATGAGGAAAGAAGACTTACTATAGTGAGAAAATCTCAGTGTTTGGGCAAGAGGAAGCAGGAACCAACAACTATGATAGATGTCTTTTCTGGTAAAGACAAAGGCTATACAAGATCGTATTAGGTTACTTTGTTGAATCCCTCCACTTACCTCTACTCTAGGTAAAATGTAGGTCCCAGAGTCCTTTGTCTCTATTAATGCCTCAACTTTCAGAGTTCATAACTAGTCCAATATCTAAAAATATTTTTATAAATCTCTTCCTTAACATACATCTTCAACCTTAGCAACATGGAGAAATTTACAGTTAATATAGAAGGTATTCCCCTAAATATTACAGAGTGAATGCAACTTGCAGGTGCTTATAAAGGAAAAATATAAACAAATTTCAGTGATGGCTTTCAGATAGCCCCTAAAGGGAACCATATGACACTAACAGAAAAAGGAAAAAAATTCACAAAACAAAATATCAAGAGAGACAAACAGAACCAAAAATATAAATAATATCGAAAACTATCATTACAATATTGATATAATATTGATACAATACATAATATCAAAAATATCATTAACTAATGATTTTTAGCTTGGCTGATTGCCTCCAGCTTCCCACAGCCAACCATGGTCTGAAAAGGAGCCACAGTGAATACACATCTTCCTCATTGTTGTTGGAAGAAATGCTGTGGGGTTTGTGCCAGTCTGACTGTTCATCAAAACACTGATCTACATCTTTCATATATTTTTGTTTTTAATTGATTACCAGACAATCTTTGTTTTTCTTATCTGATCCTCACCTATTAAAGTCCTTCACAGATGTTCTTTACTCCTCTAACTTTCCCAACTTTTCAGGATCCTCTTGGCCTGAGTCTTAAATACACATGAATGCAACTGTAAGAATAATATTTTTAATAGGAAGCAATTATCAAAGGGAAAAACTTGGGTCTTCCCAAAGGATATGTAACTTCTTTTGAAAAGTAAAGAGGCCTTAAAATTCAATTTCTTAAAAAAAAAAAAAGGACACTTTAGACAACATATAAAAATCCATTTGACTTAAGAATGAATTTTAGAGTTAAAGTGATAAGTGACACTACTGATTCTAGAGAGTAGTGAATACATTTTTAAAATATAATAAGGACTCCTTTTAATATTTGTCTTCACTCATAATATAATATTTATTTTTAGAATTTTTTCTATAGTAAATTATAGTAAGTAATACTTTCTGTCGTATATTTTTCTAAAAAAAAATAAAATAATTAGAACTTTGGGTCAATGGGTACCGAATTGAAATTTATGAAGTTGAAATTTCTATCAAACTGTTAAACATTTTTGAAAATGCCTTAAGGACTCATTACTTACCCTTGAAGAATTTAGTAGTCTGATGTTTGCAGATTTGGAACCATTGTTTAAATAATTAGGCAAAATGGCCTAAAATGCTGAGTTGAGACAAGCCACTATAAACATGGTTAAGTCACAGGGGACAAGATTTATGACAAGAATTTCTTGGAAAAAGAAAAAGTATGCCCAAGCAAAAGACAGGGCTGGGTGAAAGAAAGAAACCCAGTTGGTGGGAGAAATTCCAGTCACATTTCAGACTTACAAGGATGGGCAAGATAAGCCATGTAAACAAGCCATTGAATAACTGACTTGAATAAATAACACATAAGCCAAAAGTGGGTTGAGACAATGGTGGAGTTGGTTAAGTGTACTGGTAGAGGAATCTAGCTGTAGGAGGGTGAAAAGAGGTCAGGTTACAACAAATTCAAATGTGGACAATTACATCTAAGCTAATCATCTAATGAGAGAACTCAGGACCTCCAGAAGTCCTGCATTTGGGGAAAACAAGTATTCATCTTTTTGAAAGGATGATTCTTCGGGGAGATTCTCATAAAGGCCTTAAAAATCTTGAAAAGAGTAATACACAGGAATGCCCTTAAGCACTATAAATTAAAAATAAAATAAAATAAAAGAATCACTGAACACATATACACAAGAGGCTTCAGGCATAGAACAAGGTTTCCTAGTAATTTAAATAGGGTAAAATGAGAAATAAGATTCACATCAGAAGACTCATAAAATAAAATGTAGGCTCTGCACAAAGTCAACACAAGTTTACAGTCAAGGCTCAAAGCTTCCTGTACCTATTCTCAATGGGGTGCCACCTTAATGCTATCTGCTCAGTGTTCTATTGTGTTTGAGTTTTTCAAGTTTGATCCTTAACTGTGAATTTCTTTCTCCTCACTGCACTAAGTCAGAAAGTAATGTCTTTTTGAAGTCGCTTTTGCTGGGTGAATATTTTAAAGCTAGGTCTATGTTATATAGAATGCACAGGATATTTTTACCAGTTTATAGGTAAGCAATCACATCAGATCTATAAACACTGTTAATGTCAGGAGGAAAGCAGTGAGCCTGATGATCCACATGTATCTGCTAAAACTGGTGAAGCAGAATAGATAATAAAGAAGGAAGTAAAATGCAGTGAGGAAAACCAGCATGGGGCCAAGAAGGTTGAAACACTACTAGAATGCTTTGCTTTTGAATTTATGTCAATGACCTGTAGGATAAATGCATTTAAAAAGTCAGTATCAAAATATGGATGCTGAAATTAGTATTTTAGGGAAAAATAACTTTTATTACTTGGTGAAAACTTTATTTGCTTTTGAGTTTTTATTTGTTCATGTTTTTGTTTGTAATCTAGTGAAATGAAATAAAACTACAATTGATAGGATACATAATATATAACAATTAAAGTGAAAGAATTTTCTGTTTTCAAGCTACTATGAACACAACTCATAATTGTTAGTATGTTAAATAAATACTACAGATGTATAAAGATTGTTAATGTTAAGTCAGATGAGTTAAAGACATAGGTGGTTTTTAAGAACACCATAAATTTACTGGGGGAAAAAATACAAAAGAGCCCATTTAATTTTCATCAATGATGCTTAATCTCAGCATAAAATAAATACAAAAATACTAAAGAAAAAGATGAACAGACATCTAAGTTTTTAAAAAGTAAATAATGAATAAATATAAACAAAATTCAGATGTAAATGATAAACCTTGTGAAAAAATATTTACAATATAGATGGCAAAGTATTAGTATTCTTATTAAATGTTATAGATTAAAAAAAAAGAAAAGAAAAATGATGACAAAAGATTTAAAATGTTAATTGCCCAAAGAAAAATATAAAAAATCCACTAAAATACAAAAAATGTCTTTGTCTTTTTTGTAATTAAGAGAATATAATCAAAATCCAAGGGAGCAAGCATTTTTATTTCAAATTAAGAAATATACTATTAAGAGAAATCCAGCAATTTGTTATTTACACAATAAGACCAAACTGGCGGCAGGAATCTTCCTGGACTTTGACTGGCAACAAGTTGATACCAAGGAGGTCAACCTGACAGAGGAATTGCAGTGGCAAGACGTATTTACAGAAAGCAGACCATCAGCAAGTCAGAGCAAAAGGGAGATATTCTGCATTGTCAGCAGCCCTATAGCGTCGAATCTCTGTGGGCCAGCCAAAAACAAGAACCAAAGGAATTTACTCACACCTAAACCTGCTACAAAATAAACCTCATTATAAACCAGAAAACAATACCTGGTACTATGAAACATGGCTCTACCCTGATCCCCATGTGATCCTCCTGCAAATATGAGTTCAAGAATTTACTTGAATCAAATGTGTGAAATTTAAAAAGAAAAGAACAGGGTCAATATAGTTATAGCATATGAGAAAACTACAAGTGGTATAAGAAAGCAAATTTCAGATGAGTAACACAAGAAAAATTTATTGTCATAGAAAAGATGAAAATTGTGACTGAATGAAGCATGACAAATTAATATTTGAAATAACAAGACATCTTTTACAAAATTTTCTATTTATTTTTTTAATTTCTTTTCAGTGTTCCAGAATTCGTTGTTTATGGACCACACCCAGTGCTCCATGCAATACGTGCCCTCCATAATACCCGCCACCAGGCTCACCCAATCTCCCACCCCCCACCCCTCTAAAACCCTCAGATTGTTTTTCAGAGTCTACATCTTTCAATGTTCGTCTCCCCCTCCAATTTTCCCCAACTGCCTTCTCTCCATCTCCCTATGTCCTCCATGTTTTTCCTTATGCTCCACAAATAAGCAAAGCCATATGATAATTGACTCTCTGCTTGACTTATTTCACTCAGCATAATCTCTTCCAGTCCTGTCCATGTTGATACAAAAGTTGGATATTCATCCTTTCTGATGGAGGCATAATACTCCATAGTATATATGGACGACATCTTCCTTATCCATTCATCCGTTGAAGGGTATAACAAGACATCTTTGAAAAAAAAAAAAAAAAGAATTTATCTCTGGAAGAAATGGATGCATTCCTAGAGACATATAAACTACTGAAACTAAAACAGGAAGAAACAGAAAACCTGAAAAGACCTATAAACCAGCAAGGAAACTGAAGCAGTTATCAAAAATCTCCCAACAAACAAGAGCCCAAAGCCAGATGACTTTCCAGGGGAATTCTACCAAACACTTAAAGAAAAATTAATACCTATTCTTCTGAAGCTGCTTCAGAAAATCAAAATGGAAGGAAAACTTCCAAACTCTTTCTATGATGCCAGCATTACCTTGATCCCAAAACCAAAGACCCCACCAAAAAGGAGAATTGCAGACCAATATCCCTGATTCATCAGGGATCTTCTCATCAAAATACTGGCCAATAGGATCCATCCCTACATTAAAAGGATTATTCACCACAACCCAGTGGATTTATTCCTGAGCTGCAAAGGTAGCTCAACACCCACAAATAAATCAATGTGACACATTACATATATAAAAGAAAGGACAAGAACCATATAATCCTATCAATAGATATGGAAAAAACAATTGACAAAGGCCAGTAACCTTTCTTGATTAAAACTCTTCACAGCATAGGGATAAAGGATACATACCTCAATATCATAAAAGCCAGATACAAAAAGACCATTGCAATTATTGTTCTTGATGGGGAAAAAACCGAAAGCATGGCCCCTAAGGTCAAGAACACAGCAGGGATGTCCACTATCACCACTGCTAGTTCAACATAGTACTAGAAGTCCTAGCCTCAGTAATTAGAAAACAAAAAGAAATAAAAGGCATCAGAATCAGCAAAGAAGTCAAACTCTCATTCTGCAGAAGACATGATATTCTATGTGGAAAGCCTAAAGAACTTCACCCCAAACTTGCTAGAACCCATACAAGAATTCAACAATGTGGCAGGATATAAAACCAATGCAAAGAAATCAGTTGCATTCCTACACACTAACAATGACAGAAATAAAAGAGAAATTAAGGAGTCGATCCCATTTACAATTGTACCCAAAACCATAAGCTACCTAGGTAAAAAATCTAACCAAAGAGGAAAAGGATCTGTACTCTCAAAACTATAGAACCCTCATGAAAAAAATTGAGGAAGACACAAAGGAATGGAAAAATGTTCCATGTCTACAGATTGGAAGAAGAAATATCGTTAAAATGTCTATGCTACCTAGAGCAATCTATACATTCAATGCAATCCCTATCAAAATACCATCAGCTTTTTTCAAGAGCTAGAACAAATCCTAACATTTGTGTGGAGCCAGAAAAGACCCCAAATAGACAGAAGAATGTTGAAAAAGAAAACCAGAACTAGTGGCATCACAATATCAGACTCCAAGCTCTATTACAAAGCTGTAACCATCAAGACACTATGGTACTGACACAAAAACAGACACATAGATCAATAGAACATAATAGAGAATCCATAAATAGACCCTCAACTCTATGGTCAACTAAACTTTGACAAGGCAGGAAAGAATGCCCAATGGAAAAAAGACAGTCTCTTCAACAAATGGTGTTGGGAAAATTGGACAACCACATGCAGAAGAATGAAACTGGACCATTATCTTTACACCATACACAGAAATAGACTCCACGTGGATGAAAGACCTAAATGTGAGACAGGAATCCATCAAAATCCTAGAGGAGAATACAGGCAACAACCTCTTCCACCTCAGCCACAGCAACTTCTTGCGAGACATGTCTCCAAAGGCAAGGGAAACAAAGGCAAAAATGAACTATTGGGAATTCATCAAGATAAAAAGCTTTTGCACAACCAAGAAAACAGTTGGCAAAACCAAAGACAACTAACAGAATGGGAGAAGATAGTTGCAAATGACATATCAGATAAAGAGTTAATGTCCAAGATCTATAAAGAAGTTATCAAACTCAACACCCAAAAACAAATAATCTAGTCAAGAAATGGGCAGAAGACATGAACAGATATTTCTCCAAAGAAGACATACAAATGGCCAACAGATATATGAAAAAATGATCAACATCACTCCACATCAGGGAAATACAAATCAAAACTACAAGATACCACCTCATACCTGTTAGAATGGCTAAAATTAACCATTTGGGAAATGACAGATGTTGGTAAGGATGTGGAGAAAGGGGAACCCTCTTACACTGTTGGTAAGAATGCAAGCTGGTGAAGCCACTCTGGAAAACAGTATGGAGATTCCTCAAAAAGTTGAAAATAGAGCTACCCTAAGACCCAGCAATTGCACTACTGGGTATTTGCCCCAAAGATACAAATGTAGTGATCCGAAGGGGCATGTGAACCACAATGTTTATAGCAGCACTGTCCACAAGAGTCAAGATCTGGAAAGAGTCCAGATGTCTATGGATAGATGAATGGATAAAGATGTGGTACACACAATGTAATATTACACAACCAACAAAAAATGAAATCTTGCCATTTGCAATGACATTGATGGAACTAGAGGGTGCTATGCTAAGTGAAATAAGTCAATCAAAGACAATTATCATATGATCTCACTGATAAGTGGATTTAAGAAACAAAAGAGAGGATCATAGGGGAAGAGAGGAAAAAATAAAACAAGACAAAACTAGATAAGGAGATAAACCATAAGAGACTTTTAATCATAGGAAACAAACTAAGGGTTGCAGGAGGAGAGGGAGTTGGGGGATAGGGAAAGTGGGTGACGGACACTAAGGAGGGTATGTGACATATGAGCATGGGGCATTATATCAGAGATGAGGAAAGAAATGATTACAAGTAAACTGTCATAGAAATGAAGATTCTACCAGAAGCAGCAAAGAAGAGAAAGACATAGCTGAAACAAGATGGTAGAGCAGGAAAATCTGTATTCTCTTTCCTTATAGAAACATGCTTATTAGCAAAAATCTATGAGTTTTTTGTGAGAAATCCAGACACTGAAAAGTTCCTGTACCTTAGATGAATGTCATACCAGATTTACCAAAGCTATTAGGAAGATTTAAGACACACTCTCACCAGAATTCATATCCCTAACATAGCATCATAAAATCAGGAAGAGAACCCCAGCATCCAGATTTTCTCAGGAGAGAGAAGGGGTTGGTTTGCAAATCCAATGACCAACTTTTCTGAAGGTATTCTCCAGAGTATTGGCTTTTGTTTTGCCTGTTTGAGATCTTTGATGGGAAAGGCACAGTCTTGACAAAGAATGACAGACTTGACAAAGAATGAAGTCAATGGCACGGACCAATAGATGCCATAGGTCCTGCCCCCCATTCCTGGCTCACCACAGAGCGAGCAGAAAAAAAAAAAAAGCCCAGTTCCAACCTTCCCTCTAGAGAGGGAAAGACTTGATCCAGTCATCTGACAGTCCAAATTCTATGGGGCTTCCAAAACAACTGCATCTATCTTGCTAGTCTTAGAACTATGATAGGTCCAGCATAGTCTAGCTGCATGGAAGAGAACAGAAATGGCAGTTTGGTCTGAGATGCCATAGCTTCCCTCCTCCACCCCCAGCTTAGCGCAAATTGAAAAGGCTAAAGCCACACCTGCCTTCTTCTCCCTGGAGAGGAAAAGAATTGGCATAAGCCCCCAGAATCTCTGGCTGGGCTAATTAAAGGGAGACTTCTCCTGTAAAAGTCAAGTCTATAATGATTGTGAGAGGTGCCTCCCTTGTCTAATGTATAGACACCCACACAAAGAGTCAAGAAAAAATGAATAATCAGGCATAGATGTCCCAAGCAAAGCAACGAAAATAAGTCTCAATAAATTGATCCTAGCGGATGGCTAGGATGGGTGGCTCAGCGGGTTAAGCCGCTGCCTTCGGCTCAGGTCATGATCTCAGGGTCCTGGGATCGAGCCCCGCATCGGGCTCTCTGCTCAGCAGAAAACCTGCTTCCTCCTCTCTCTCTGCCTGCCTCTCTGCCTGCTTGTGATCTCTCTCTCTGTCAAATAAATAAATAAAAAATCTTAAAAAAAAAGTGTATAAATAAATTGATCCTAGTGAAATGGAGTTATATGATTTATATGACAGAAATTTTAAAATAACTGTCATAAAGATGTTCACTGAAGTCACGAGAATAATGCATGAACATAGTAAGAATTTTAAGAATAGAAAATATAAAAAATGATCTAACAAATCATAGAGTAAAGAACACAATGAGTAAACTGAAAAAGTCACCAAAGTGTTCCAACAACAGACTCTACTAGGCAGATAAAAGAATTGGTAAACTTAAAGACAGACCATCGTGAACAGTTCAGTCAGAGGAGTAAAAATTTTAAAAGAAAAAGTAAAGAGATCTTAAGGAACTCATAGGACACCATTAAAAGACAAGAATAGGCATTATGGAAGTCTCAGAAGGAAAAGAGAAACAAAAAGGACCAGAAAGTTCCTTAGCCCTTATTCAAAGAAATAATGGCTAAACATTTCCCAAATACAGGTAAGGAAAATGAACATCCAGATCCAGGAAGCTCAAAGGATTCGAAATATAATGAACTGGAAGAAATGAACACCAAGATGCATCATAATTATCAAAAGATTTAAAAAGTATTTTGAAGCCAGGAAAAAAAAAAAGAGCAATTTGTCATATGCAAGGGAAGCTCTCCATTAGACAATAAATGTTTTTTTCAAAATCCTGTAGGCCAGAAGAGAGTGGAATGATATACACGAAGTGCTGAAATAAAAAAATTATAATAAATTTTTTAAAAAGCTCAACAAAGAATACTATACCTGACAAAACTGTCCTTCAAAAATGAAGGGAAAATGTCCCAGAAAAACAAAAGCTGAGGGAATTCATCAACACGAGATCAATCTTATAGGAAATGCTAAAGGGAGTTCTTCAAGTTGAAATGAAAGGACACTAAACAGCAACAGGACAGCATAAGGAAGTATGAAATTCAGAGGTAAAGTTAAAATATACAGACAAAGAATACTGTATTACTGTAATGATGGTGGGTAAATAAATCTTAGTACAAAAGTTAACAATGTTAAAACTGTGCAAAGTTTAAAATAACTATGATTTAAAAATATGTTAAAAGACACACAATATGAATTGATATAAGTTGTGGCAATAACAGGAGAAAACAGAAAAGGGAAGAGGTATAGAATTCCTAAGTGATGGAACTAAAGTTGTTATCAGTTTAAAAGAGGCTGTTTTAACTATAAGATATTTATTTTAAGACCAAAGGTAACAGCAAACACACAAATACCTAAAGAAGTTAATCAAAATTAAAAAGAAAACAATCAAAGGTTGACCAATTTTTTAAATGTCAACAAAACACAGAAGCAAGACAGGGAAAGATAAAAAACAATGAGACTAACAAAAATGCCACAATGGAGATAGTAAATCCTTCTCTAACAATATCACTTTAAATCTAAATGGATTTCATTCCCCAATTCTAATACAGAATGGCTAACCAGATTTTAAAAAGTAATAATAACATCCAACTATATGCTATCTATAAGAAACTTACTTTGGATTTAAGGGCACAAATATGCCCAAAGTAAAAGAAAAAAGTATTATACACAATGGTAACCAAAAGAAAGAAGGGATACATCAGATAAAAAGACTTTAAGTCAAAAACTGTCTCAAGAATGAAAAATGACACCACGTAATCTGTAGGCTCATGTATATACGCTCCCTTTTTCCAAGGTCAACTCTGGCATGTGGTATGGGTTGAATTGTGTTCCCAAAAAAGACACGTTCAAGTCCTAACTTCCAGTACTTTGCAATGTGACCTTATTTGGAAACAAAGTCTTGAAAAGGTAATCAAGTTAAAAATGAAGTCAAGATGGGCCCTAATGTAATTAATATGAGTGATATCCTTACAGAAAGGGGAAATTGGGACACAGACACACACAGGGAAAATGATGTGAAGACATTCAGGAAGAACTCCATGCAGAGATGGAAGCAGAAATTAAAGTGATGCAGCTCCAAGCCAAGGAATTCCGACGATTACTCACTACTGAAAGCAGCTAAGAAGAAGCAGGGAAGAATTCTACCCAGAGTCTCAGAGAGAGAGAGAGCATGGCCCTACAGACACCTTGTTCTCACAACTGCGAGGAAATAAATGTCTATTACAAAAAAAAAAAAAAAAAAAGACACAGGATCACATGGAGGAAGGAGAGCTTATTAATAAAAGTCAAAATAAAGACTCAAAGTGATAGCTGAGGAAGAACATAAAACAAGTGGAATTTTAAAATACTTTTAGTTTTATAATATTATTTTTTTTAATTTCCAGAAATAAAAGCTGACCTGAATATATGCATTAGAACATTACATCATGTCTCAGAAAACCTGATCTGGGCTCATCAATACTAAGCCACATACTGGTAAAATTTCTGAACTTCAAAAAGAAAGAGAAAAAAAAATCACTAACATCTAACCTGAATAGTTGCATAACCATTTAAGAAAGAGAAAATCTGGGGCACCTGGGTGGCTCAGTGGGTTAAGCCGCTGCCTTCGGCTCAGGTCATGATCTCAGGGTCCTGGGATCGAGCCCCGCATCGGGCTCTCTGCTCAGCAGGGAGCCTGCTTCCTCCTCTCTCTCTACCTGCCTCTCTGCCTGCTCTCTCTCTCTGTCAAATAAATAAATAAATAAAATCTTTAAAAAAAAAAAAAAAAAAGAGAAAATCTTTTGCTTTATAAAGAAACTGGCCCAAGTAAAGTTACAAATGGATTTCACTGAACTCAAAATGAACAGATAATCCCTAGATCTATGAATACATTCAGAACAGAAAAAAAAAAAGATGGAAATATTCCAAAGCTGTTAAATATACCATCATAAAACAAAATAGTTGACTAATCACACATTTACAAATAAAATAAAATATTAATAAATTAAATATAGGTATACTTAAAGAATAATATGCCATAATCAATACAGTAAACTCAGAATATATGGAAGGTTATACTATTAGTACTTGTAATACTAAGAAATGCATTAGTAAAACTTTTGACATTACTAAAGTAGAAAAATAAATAGGTAAATTAAAAAATGGCAACACCAATTTCTGATTTTAAAACAAAGTGAAAGTAAGTAGGATCAAATAAAGGTTATCTATAGAAATCTAAAAGGGAAACATTATTACCCCCCCAAATAAGAACAATGCTACTAAAAGTAGGATTATCAATATCATCCACTCATTCTTTTAACAGCAGTTTTAGAAAGCACAAGAGAACTTGAAAAGCAAATTATCAATATACTTATTAAAAAGAAAAAACGTAACTTTCACTATTTACAGTCAGTTCAGATAGATTAAATAAATGGCTAAGCCACTTAAAAAAACATAGATCACAAATCTGCGAACTGCAAATTAGAATGGAAAAATTAGAACAGATAAAATTTTCAAAGTAGAAGAGAAAAAAATAGGGGCGCCTGGGTGGCTCAGTAGGTTAAAGCCTCTGCCTTCAGTTCAGGTCATGATCCCAGGGTCCTGGGATCGAGCCCTGCATGGGGCTCTCTGCTCGACAGGGAGCCTGCTTCTTCCTCTCTCTCTGCCTGCCTCTCTGCCTACTTATGATCTCTGTCTGTCAAATAAATAAATAAATAAAATCTTTAAAAAGAGAGAGAGAGAGAAAAAATTTTCTGAAATAAAGAAAAAAATTAATGTGCATGTCAAAGGGAACACAATCTCCTGGAAATATTTATACCCCAACAATCAGCATTATGACATTGCCTGGCAATGCTACTGAGTTTAATATGTTTAAGAACTAAGCCACCTGTAAGAGGAAATAAACAAACTAAAAATGAAACACAATAATCAAGTAGACAAAAAGGACAGAAGAATTAATAACATAATAAAGCAAATCACATATATGGGTAAGTGTGCATGAATGTGTACATACCTATATATTATGGTCTATAAAAAGACATTATATGACCACTTCATATATTTTCAACAATTAAACATCCAAAAACCATAAGCCTATGCCTTCATTTTTAAATAACCTACCAATGGCTCACAGGTACATCCTCCCTAGCTGCAGCAATCTCAATAAAAATCTTTTTCTTTCTTTTTTTCTTTTTTTTTTTTTTACTACAAGTATATTTGTAGTGGTCTTTGATTGTATTTTAACACCTGCCTCAGAGAAGTTGTTAAAATGATTCATGCACATCCTTAATATGGAACACTCTGCAACTTGAATAATATGGACATATCTCCAAAACATTTTTATATGAAAAAGTTGTATAACTGTATGAAAAGTATGTTCCAATTCATATTTTAAAAACATGTAAAAGATTTCATGCAAGTAAATACATTGGAAATGTACTCAAATTTGAATATCAAATTATCCATGGTTGAGAGAAAAGTAGGGAGATTTTAATAAAACTAGATGTTTTATTTCATATATTTCTGAAATGCCTGGATCTTTCAATAAAAGTATATTCACATATCCTGTGTATAAGAATCAGAATATATCTTTGAAAGGATTATCTGACAAAGAGACCTAAATTGGACATCTGCAAGTGCCAGCTACTTTAATGAATTGTTAATCAGCTTGATTATGCAATTTTCCCTAGTATTGTTTTTTCAAAAGCAGAGTAAACAATAGTCTGTAAGTTCAGAAGGAAAGGGAAAATACTTGATCTCAAAAGTATTTATCCCATCTACTAACTTATGGTGGAGAGGACATACTTTTACTTGAAACTTTTGATCTCATTAAAATGAGTAATACCCTAAAGTATATAACATTTTAGGTATTTGTTATTTATATTTAAAGGTGAATGATTTCAGGTTATTTTTATAAGGTTTCCTTTTATTAGGAAAAATGAAAGACACAAGGAAAATTTGAAATAGAGAGAGAGAACATTAAAAAAAAAAAAAGGGGAAAATCACAAGTCCAGAAATACCAAAGATAAGCTCATGCATTTGCTCAAAATACCTATGTTCTGATTTATAAATTAGCACAATGGGCTTCTTCATTAAAATATCAGAGAAGGAATATGAATGTGGTTAAAGGAGAAAAAGGGTCTTTAACTTATTAGCTACTTCTACTATTTCAAAATATAAAACAGAATTTGGATTTGGCTTGCTTAAGTCAAAAGAGGAAGAAATATAGAATAGTGATACAAATACTGACTTTTTAATAGATGTCAATAGTCCCTGACACAGTCCTTCACTATTAACTTCATATTTTTTTACTTTCTAATGAATATTCCTCAAACAATTTAGACCATAATTTAACAAACAAATAAAGACTGGAGACTTAAAATATCTCAGAAGCAAATGTGGTAAGCACTCCAGTCTCCGTAACAAAATAATGTTATGAAGGTATGATGTTAAGTTTAAATCCAACACAATTGTCTTTGGATTGAAATCTAGACCAAAAATAATTATGTGCAAGTTTACTTTTAATATAAAACAAAGAGAAAGCCTATCCAGGCTAGACTATCCAGACAAAAATTCATGACAATCATAATGCAGTGTGACTTGGGGGTGGGTCTTATAAACGGTTCACCTAAGTATTGCCTACTGATACATTTTCATTTTCTTAGGAAAGTAGAATGCAGTTTTCTAAGGGAAAATATTTTTATTAACTTCTTCAGAGGGCAGGGGCATCCATTAAAAAACAGAACACTCTTCTCACTAATCTAAGCACATGTTTTTTTTCCAAAATAATATATTTGGAGAATTATTAACGTTTTATGTGGCAAGGAAGGTGAACAGGAAATTTAAGCACTGAATGGCGAGGGTAGTAAGATAATCTTTAAGGTCCTTTCCACTCCTTAGAGCTTGATTCCAAACCAGATGAGGCTGCAGTTAAAATGCAGACATTGAATCAAATCATCTGCTGGTATCAGACAACCTGTATAAGCTGGATCTTAGGTTTATATTCTCCTTTATTCAATTTAATCAAGAATGAGATTGCGTTTTGAGAATAAAAAAATTAATAAAAACATATTGAAAAACAAATGGTTTTATTCAGAATACATAATTCACAACTGGGAAATAAAAGGACTCTTTAATATAGAATCATCACTGCGTTTCACAGCCATCCAGAGAAGCACTTTCATCTCTCTCATTGCTCATTTGCTTTTAGTTGCCACTATGTATCATGCTCAACTTTATTAGCAGGTAATTATTATTTGAAACACACTGGTTTCTGGTGACAGGTCACAATGGCTTTATAAAAGAAGTTAATACATTTATTTTTATGTCTATTGTCCCCAGTTTTATTTCTATAACTTTTTATTTTGACACAATCTTAAACTTACAGAAATTATATTGACTAGTATTAGGAAATTTTGAACAGTTTTACTTGGATTCAACAACTCTATAATTTATCTGATTTCTTGCTTTACTATTTTCACTAAATACAGAAATACACACATACACACACATTTTCTTTTTCTGTAACATTTGAAAGTTCCCTGGAATTGTCCTGCTCCTTTATTCCTAAATACTTCAGTGTGTATATTCCAAAAACAGGAGGTTTTGTGTAACCACAGTACAATTATCAAAATTAGGAAATACTATCATCTAAACCAATTTGTATGCAAATTTGTAATGTCTCAACAACAACTTTTACTTTTTTTTCCTGGTTTAGGATCCAATTTAGATCATGGATTCTGTTTCATTGACCTATCTCCCTAGTCTTTAAATTAGAAGAATTCCTCAGCTTTTGTCTTCCTTGATTTGGGGTATTTTAAAAGCATACAAGCCAGGAATTTTATAGAGTATCTCTCTATTTTTGTCTAATGTCTCCTCAAGACTAAATTTGGGTTGGGTATTGTTAAAGGAAATATCACAGTGCATTATATTAGGAGACATCTGATATAAGTTTTACCCAATATTAGAGATTGTAATTTTGACTATCTGGTTAAGGTGGGGTACACAAGATTTTTGTACTATAACATTACTGTTTTTCCATTTGTAATTAATAAGTAATTTGAGTGCGGGATATGCTTTAGGACAATGGAAATATCCTTCTTAAATATTCACCCATTAATAACATTCACTGATTTTCTGTCCTTTCATAATTATTAATTCACTTCACAAGGTAAAGAATACCTTTCCCTTCATATTTATTTATTTTTTATTCATTTATTTACTACATCTATATGGCATCATACATTATTTATTACTATCATTGTTGATCCTATCACTTTACTCATTTGTCATTAAGTCATTACCATTAGGTATTATTCCACTGATACTCCCATGGCTATCATTACTGATTTTGATTACCAATTTCCTATATTTGATTAGGAGGGCTTTGGGGGTTGACTCCAATAACCCTTTTATGTTATCATCTTTCTTATGCAAAACAATGTTCAATGATTATCTGGTACTTTCTTCATCCCAGGCCTGAAATAAGCCAGTTCATCAAGGAGCCACGATACTTTCATTGGTGAATAACATTTAAAAAGATCTCATCATTAGGTGAGCTCATAGTTGCTCATATGTCCTTGCTTCTAGGAGAGCTCAGCAGACTAGGCTAGAATATATATGCTAATTTGTACCTGTATGTCTATAGTTATTTCTCTATATCTTTATCATTTCTAAATCTATATCTAATAGATCTAGACATATATACAGATATAGATAAGTGTATATAATGTGTGTGTATATACAATATGTGTAGCTCTTACTGATAAATCCAAATCCAACCGAAAAGCACAGATTCCATTCTTGTCTTTTTTTTTTTTTTTTTTCATTTTTTAACTTCCTTCTGATTGAGAAACTTAACTCCCTTTTCAGTTAGGTTTATTTCAAAGTATCTTATAGTTTTTGGTGCTATTATAAGTGGAATCAATTCTCTAATTTCCCTCTCTACAATTTCATTGTTAGTGTATAAGAAAGAAACTGATTTGTGCATTGATTTTGTATCCTGTCACATTACTGGATTGTTGTATGAGCACCAAAAACCATAAGACACCTTGGAATAAACCTAACCAAAAATGTAAAGAATCAAAACTCGAGGAACTACAGAACACTAATGAAAGAATTTGAAGAATACACAAAAAGATGGAAAAACAGTCCATGCTCATAGATCAGAAGAATAAACATTATTTAAATGTCTATGCTACCCAGAGTAATCTACAATTTCAATGCCATCCCAATCAAAATACCATCGGCATTTTTCAAAGTGATGGAACAAACAATCTTAAAATTTGTATGGAACTAGAAAAGACCCCAAATTGCCAAGGAAATGCTGAAAAAGAAAAACAAAACTGGGGGCATCATACTGCCTGATTTCAAGTTATATTAAAAAGCTGTGATCAACAAGAAAGCATGATACTGACACAAAAACAGACACATAGACCAGTGGAACAGAGTAGAGAGCCCAGAGTACAGAACCCAGTAGAGATCCTCAACTCTATGGTCAAATAATCTTCAACAAAGCAGGAAAAACTATACAGTGGAAAAAAGACAATATCTTTAATAAATGGTGCTGGGAAAATTGGGACAGCTATACACAGAAGAATGAAACTCAAACATTCTTTTACACTATATGCAAAGATAAACTCAAAATGGATGAAAGACCTCAATGTGAGGCAGGAATCCATCAAAATCCTAGAGGAGAACATAGGCCGTACCTCTTCAACATTGGCCACAGCAACTTCTTTCAAGAAACGTCTCCAAAGGCAAAGGAAACAAAAGTGAAAACGAACTTTTGGGACTTCATCAAGATTAAAAGCTTTTGCAAAGCAAAGGAAATAGTTAACAAAACAAAGAGGAAACCCACGGAATGGGAGAAGATATTCGCAAATGACACTACAGACAAAGGACTCATATCCAAGATCTATAAAGAACTCCTCAAACTCAACACACACAAAACAGATAATCACATCAAGAAATGGGCAGAAGGCATGAACAGACACTTCTCCAAAGAAGACATACAAATGGCTAACAGACACACGAAAAAATGTTCATCACCATTAGCCATCAGGGAGATTCAAATCAAAACCACATTGAGATACCACCTAGCACCAGTTAGAATGGCCAAAATCAACAAGACAGTAAACAACATGTGTTGGAGAGGATGTGGAGAAAGGGGGACCCTCTTACACTGTTGGTGGGAATGCAAGTTGGTGCAGCCACTTTGGAAAACAGTGTGGAGATTCCTTAAGAAATAAAAATAGAGCTACTCTATGACCCTGCAATTGCACTACTGGGTATTTATCCCAAAGATACAGATGTAGTGAAAAGAGGGGCCATTTGTACCCCAATGTTCATAGCAGCAATGGCCACAAAAGCCAAACTGTGGAAAGAATAAGATGCCCTTGAACTGATGAATGGATAAAGAAGATATGGTCTGTATACACAATAGAGTATTAGGCCTCCATCAGAAAGGATGAATACCCAACTTTTGTAACAACATGGATGGGACTGGAAGAGATTACGCTGAGTGAAATAAGTCAAGCAGAGAGAGTCAAGTTATCATACGGTTTCACTTACTTGTGGAGCATAAGCAATAACACGGAGGATACTGGGAGATGGAGAGGAGAAGTGAGTTGGGGGAAATTGGAGCGGGGACAAACTATGAGAGACTGTTGACTCTGAGAGACAAACTGAGGGTTTTGGAGGGGAGGGGTTTGGGGAGTGGGGTAAGCCTGGTGATGGGTATTGTGGAGGGCACGTATTGCATGGAGAACTGGGTGTGGTGCACAAACAATGAATTTTGGAACACTGAAAAAAAATAAATTTAATTTAATTTTAAAAAAAAACTGTGAACTAGGAGATAAAATTAGTCACTGCTATTCTTGCTCTTTCTGATGCCACAAACACTACTGAAAGCAAAGACAAAATGCCATTCACACCTTCATTCTTCAAATGCCCTTTCTAGTAATACCTTTCCTGTCCTGTTCTGTGAAACAATTGTCCTTCTCTCCCTAATAGAATAAAAAATACGTGAATTCTTTGCAAACCATAGGCAGCCTTAGAACACAGACACAGAAAAAGTATGAAATTTCAGTAGCACCACTGCAATACTTTGCAAGACAAAACTTTGAGAAAAAAAGAGAACTTCGAAATAATTAGCTGCTGATCTTAAACCTTAGAATAATTGATGACCGCAAATCAAACCATGACTCGTAAAAGTTCTTATTCTTTCCCAATTGTATTATCACATATATTAAGTTTCAGTGTATTACTAATTCTGGAAAATATAAAGTAGGTTCAGTGAATATCTTTTTGCTGGCTTTCATATTTAAATAAACTACATTCAAAAATTTCAATAAAAAATTACAATTTAGTTTTCAAATATTCCAAACTTTCAGAAATGTCATATGACAATTATTTTGACTCTGAATTTGTTGCTTCATTTCTAAAATGAGAGAAATAATCCACCATAGGATTTTTAGAAATAATGAATGAGATTGTGTATATAAAGTATCTAACTCAGTGTTTGAACCATATTAAGTAATCACCCAATTTTGATTCCCTTTATATAATAAAGGTAGTCTGTTTAAAGTACCATATTCAATATGATAATCAAAATAGTAAATTATAAAAACAGTATTACAAATACAAAACCTACACAGGTTGGGTATAAAAATAATTTCCTAAACCCCTGAAACCTGGAATTACATACTATAGGTTTACACAGAGGAAGTATGAAATCCATAATGCTTCCCAGGGTCATCTATTTTTAAAAAATTATATCATTGCTCCAAATAAGAATTAGTAATTTCTAAATAATTTCTTGTTGATTGAATAAATGAGTAAATTAATATACACTAATTCTTTTTTTTTAAGTTTATTTGGTTTTTTAGTAATCTCTATGACCAAATATGGAGCCTGAACTCTCAACCCCAAGATCGAGAGTCACATGTTCCTCTGAGCTAGCCAGAGTCCCCACATAATTCTATTGTTCTATCTCAAGGTTCAGGATATTGTCTTATTCTATGGATTATAACAAAAACTTCAAATTACTATCCATATCAGCACTTTAAAAAGAATAGCAAGGAATATTGTGACTTTTATCAAATACATTTTTGTGACATTTGAGTGAATACGTGAGACAACCAAATATTTCCTGCAGATAGTGATATAAGGAAGTGACATTTCTTACGGACAATGGTAGTGTGAGCATATTGACATAAACAGAGGAAGAGCATTTGACTTTCACAGTACATGAAGAATGAGTCCAGGCTAACACAAACTAAAACCATTTCCTAGCTTTGCTTGGTATAATACTCAACAATTCTTTAGTGAAAAGGAATTAGAAGTCTGTCAGAACTCCACTCTATAGAGAGACATATAAACACAGATACAGGTACAGACACAGACTTCTACATATACTTGGTCACATGCACACACATTCATACACATGATTATGAATCATGTGTATGATTGTATTATACACATGTATTGTATAATGTATTATACACAGGGCCCATTAAAAGTCATCTTTTTAGTTCTCCTTGGAATTATTTTTAAAACAGAAGACTACCTGGAAGATGTAAGAACTACAAGATCAATACCTCATGGAGGAAAAGAAGAGGTCACTGAGAGAAACATTGAAAGAAAAAAAAAACAGATGAATGGATAAAGAAGATGTCATATATACATGTATATATATATGTTATAGTCCATTGTATATACATATGTACAATGAAATATTACAATGCCATCAAAAATGAAATCTTGCCATTTGAAATGACATGGATGGAACTAGAGGGTATCATGCCAAGTGAAATAAGTCAGTCAGAGAAAGACAATTATCATACAATCTCACTGATATGTGGAATTTAAGAAACAAAACAGAGGATCAAAGGGGAAGAGAAGAAAAAAATAAGACAAACCAGAAAGGGAGACAAACCATAAGAGACTCTTAATCACAGGAAACAAACTGAGGGTGGCACTTGAGTTATGGAATAACTGGATGAGGGACATTAAGGAGGACATGTGATGTAATGACACTGGGTATTATATAAGAGTGATGAATCACAGGCTTGTACCTCTAAAACCAACAGTATATTATATGTTAATTAATTGAATTTAAATTAAAAATGTTTTAAGAATTAATTTATTTAATTAGCTAATTAATTAAATGAAAGGGAAAACTGGGCCTAGATGCACACTTCTTTGCTTGTTAAAAAAAGAGCCATGTCCATAGGGAATGATAGGACCTGGATAGAGAGGCTACATAAGCAATGCGAAAATAGGATAACACCATACACTGAGGAAGGGCTTGTCTGGAATCTTATCTGGAATATGCAAGTATTTAAATAAGCATTATTCAAAGTTCTTTGTATCTCAAGCATTCTAACTGTACTTTGTTTTTGAAAACAAGAGCTCCTAAAGGATAGTCCTAATAGGCAAGTCCTATGACAGAAGTTAATACTTAGAGAAAAAAAAAATTATTAGAGGGGCACCTGGGTGGTGTGGCTCCACCCTCAGCATGGAGTCTGCCTTAAATTCTCTCTCCCTCCCCCTCTGCCCCTCCCATTCATGCTCTCTCTCCCTCTCTCTCTAAAATAAATAAAATAAATCTTAAAAAAAAAAAGTACTAGAAGCCTTAAGACATTTTGATGTGGAACTAGAAACAAAACAAAAGAACACAGGCTTTTAGTATGCACAAGAAAGAAAGAAATTATAACCTATCAATATGGTAGAGGAAGATCTTGAAAAGTTTCTAGCAAATGAGGAATAGTAAACACAAAATTTTCTACATAATTATTAATACTTTATGTTTGTAATTAAGTAAAATATTTTTTTATGAAATAAAAATAATTTTACATATATTATTCCTTGGCCCTAAACTTCACATATAGTTCTAAATCCTTGGATTCCCAATTCTACCACCACCAGTTTTTGGAGTAGAGGTTAGAGAAAGCATTGCTGACTGTTAACAATTAACTACCCTGAGTTAATATCACTTGGCTATGTATTTCAAGATTCTGGAGCTTAAGATGGGGAAAATTATGTACACGTTGGTTGGCACTCTACTTTAAGCTGAAAAGGAATGAAAGGCCATGGAAGAGGGGGTATATAAGCTGGCAAAAATTGGAAGCTATAGGGAAGCCACAACACAAATCTGCTGCAGGTATGTTTCCAGGCCCTTTGGCAAAAGGATCCCATCTTGTTTCACAGCCACTGAAACCAGATCATGACCCCTATACAACCATCAGCCTGTTGTAGCTAAAACTCGACACCTCCTCAACTTTGCCTGTTTAAGGACAACAGCAGCCCAGATTCCATACAGCATTCCTTGATGCTCAGATGTGTCTGAACTCAGCTGTGTATAATTAATTGACTCTAGATGATAAGCCCTGTTCCCAGCTGTGAGTCTGGGTAAGATGAGGACTATCTTCTGATACAGGGAATTAACAAAACACAGAGAGTGATTAAAAGATGCTAAGTGACAAAACATGACAAATACCCACTCTTGAGCTCAGTTAACAGAACACTACCCATCAGCCTTAGTTCTGCTCAGGTTCTCTACAAGGTATTATGCAGAACCAAATATAAGCCACACTAGAAAGAAGAAATCCTTGCTGGTGTGAGTTAACTCTTTTCTCAGCAGCATCTTCATTACCCCTGTGACAATGGATCTTTCCTTCTGTAGGGAAACAGGTTGCTTTCTCCCTCTCCAATCAATCAACAAATAAATTAGTAAATAATCCTTCATTTGACTGATCTGCTACTCCAACTACCTGTTATTTTCTATATCTTTAACCAATTGCATTTTTTCATTCTACTGTGTTGTTTTCATGTTCCCTTTCCAAAATGTTCCTTGACTTTTGTTCCCGCTATTCCATAGTAGCTGCATTCCTAAAAATCACAAATGCCCAGTCCCTCATTTGAGTCTTGTGGTATTTTGGGTCCACATTTTCCTTGATTTCTCTGAAGTACATAATAATCTTCTGGAGGCTCTTCCTGTATTCCTTTTCCTGAACGCTTCCTATTTTCCCCACTTGATCTCTGCCATTTATTTTTTTATCCTTTATTATATCATCTCTGGTGGCCACTGCTAAAATTCAGCGCTCAAGCCTCTCTTTTCTCTTTATTATCGTCCTGAATGATATCACCCCACTCACTATTTCACATTCATTCGTTCGTCTACTCCCTCATTTATTCAACACATATCAATTGGTTGCCTACTTAGATGGCAGGCACTCTGCCAGGACCTGATGATAAAAAGATGAATAAGACGCAGGCTCTGCCCTTAAAGAATTCAGGGTCTCTTAGGAAAATCACTTCACAGAGATGTGTTATAAAACAGAGTGGATGGGATTGGGAGGGAGACAAATCATAAGAGACTCTTAATCTCAGAAAACAAACTGAGGACCGTTGTGGGGTGAGGAGAGGTGGGCTAGGGTGGCTGGGTTATGAACACTGGGGAGGGTAAGTGCTATGGTGAGTGCTGTGAATTGCGTAAGACTGATGATTTACAGACATGTATCCCTGAAGCAAATAATACATTATATATTAATTAAAAATAAAGTTAAAATAAACAAATAAACAAAGTGGAAAGTGCATGGGTATAACTGTGCACAGTTTGGTAATCATCTAAGAGATGGGTGAAAGGGAACATAGCCCAAAGCAAGAGTGGACATGCTGGAAGAAATGACAATCACTTTCATAAGGATATTTTGCACCAAGGCATCTCCATCTCTGCCATTATGCAACTTAGTTCCACATTTCTTCCTCCCACTGAACACCTATCCCTCAATGCCTCTGAAGAAATTCTGTTTAAAACCAAACTTTTGGGGGCACCTGGGTGGCTCAGTTGATTAGGTGTCAGATTCTTGATTTTGGCTCACAAGGCAGTTTGGCAAGAGCTCCTTGACAAAAACTACAAACAAGTCTTGTAGGCACTTGGTACCCATTATTCTCAGTCTTAGGACCTTATACCAAAAGTGAGACAGAAAGAACTCCATTTTAATACCCCATTACATCACATTATTATGTTCTTCATGAAACTCATCTCTTTGTAATTTTTTCCCCATCGACCTGCTAGGTCTTCCTCAAGCAGTGCTTCATAAAGCTCCCAGCTTAAAAACTCCCAGTGAGTTCCCCTACCAGTGAGGAATTCTGCTGCTTCTATTTGGTCTACAAACTTCTCACGCTTGGCTCATCTTTAGCACTTAAAAATAGGATCCTTTCCCAAGTGGCTCTTGAATCATTACCATTACTTTTTAATAACTAAGAGAAAACAATCTATTAACAATTAATTAGAGTAAATGAAAGGGGACTCTCCCTGAATAGATGAAAGCAAACTGTTCGTGTTTAGGGAAGACTTGCTGAAGCACTTCAAACTATAAGATAGGCAATCAAAAAAAGGAGGAAATATTTTCATCAAACTGTGACCAGAAATGATTACAAACTTTTCTCCAGATTAGAAGCACAAATAAGGGGCAGCAATCACCCCTGAATAAATTAATACATATGTGTGTCTGTGTGTATATGTGTGTAGAGAGGGAGATATATACCCTTACTCATAAGAAGAAAAGATCTATTGTAGCATATCTATAGATTAGAAAACTAGTATAATAAGTAATTTAGCCTACTTTCTTATTTTAAAAGACCACTGTCATTTTTTTCCAATGTCCCTAGTTGTATTTTTTTTCTAGACACCAATTATTTGGATGTTACACTTTTAAAAAGCACAATACAAATAATATATTTTGAATAGTCTGTACAGAGAATGTTTTACTAATAAAGAATAATATGATAAAGTGTTTGGGAACTGAAGAATTGAGAAACAATTTTAATCAATTAATAGATTTCGAATTAGATAAGACCAAGTTTCTCAAGATTTTTAATTAGATTTGCAGCCTTCTAAATTACCTAATGGGAAGAGACTGACAGTAGGGAAAATATGAGAGAGAAAGAGAGGGGGAAAAAAAGGAGTCCTATATGCTCCGTTCCAATAAAACCTAAAAATGCAAAAGTCTGAAGTTAGCTAGAAACAGATGAATTGTGATTCTTATTTTTGATGAGTCATAATATTCAAGAGAAGAGGTATCTGAATATAGAATGAGGTTGTTCTAATTTCTTGATATTATCCTAGAGGCCTTTTAATATATTACTTATATCTTTTTTTTCCACTTGAAGAAAGAAATGATCTGACCTCTAAGAGGCACATTTTCAATAAATTCCATAAAACAGCAGGAGAGAATGCAGATTGAAAATGCAGTTCCAGCATCTTGCACTTTAAAAAGCTTTTAAAGCCTGTCTCATGCATTTATCTTTTAACAAAGATGAATGCACAAGACACCTTGTATTTTACCCTGCTTGGTAAGCCAGTGATAATGTTAAATCAATGGCACAATGATCAAAAATGAGAATAGGATCAATATTCTGATCAATTCAATTGCTTTAGATATTAAAAAGTAATTATTCCAGAACAAGTCAGCATTGGCAAAAGTAAGAGTACGTCTGCGTTGTCTAATAACTTTCACTTTAAATATTGACAAACTCAGTTCACAAATAAAATAACAAATTTGGGGGAATTGTATTGAGCACAAAGTCAGCAGAAAATGTGTCTGGTACAGATAAAAATACAATTACATCCTTTCACACATACCTCTGTAAGGGGAGATTTCCCCCCAAAATAGAGGCAATTCTAATTTATTATTATATTTTCTAATAAAAAGCAGGCATGTGGGTAGGGAAAAAAAGAAAGGAAGAAAAAAGTAGCCAGAAGTCCAGCTCTCAGCGCCAGACATAAATCAGAACTGCTAGGTGGCCATCACAAGGCATCGATTTATAGCTGTAGGTGAGTGGCACAATAGGTAGAATTAGAATTGGTCCCTGACCTTAAGGAACTTACATTCTGGTTAGAAAGCCAAACCTAAACATATGAAACAATGTGAGAAGACTTACAAGCAAAATAATGTAATGAAAGCTAACTTTTATTGGCAGAATACAATGAGCCAGATAGAGTTGTAAGCACTTTGTCTACTGCAGCGAATTCTGTTGGTGTGTTGCCCAGAACAGCTTTAGAGGCTCTGTGCACCCAACGCCTACTGCTATATACATTGGCTGCAAACTGCTCAAAGCTGACCTACTCTTCTAAACATTAGCCTCTACAGAAAGGAGTCTGGGAGTTTACGTACCTCTACCTCCCTGGAGCAAGCTGCAGCCAATGACTGACTAACACAGGGATATACAAAAGGACAACTCTCTCCTAAGGTAGAAGCCCAAGGTAGAACCAGACCTGTGGTATAATTTGTAGTACTCTACTCCCAATGGGATCAGACTACTGCAGAGAGCACCTCCTTGCTTAGCTTCCTCCCCAACATTCTACCCCTATGCATTCCTCCTTCCTTCTCTTTCCTTTCTTTGAGATCCCCCTCTCAATAAATCATTTGTACAATAAGCTCTGCCTCAAGTTCTGCTTCTAGGGTATGAGACCTAAGATACATATATGAACTCATTAAATATTTGCAACTACCTTATGGGGAAATTACTACTATTATACGCCTTTCACAAATGAGAAAAATGATGCTGAGATAGAGTAAAAGCATGAACAAGGTCCCTCAACTCATACATGATAAATCTTGGCTTTGACCCCAGACACTGCTAAGCTTGAGACAGCATGCTCTGAACCTGTATACTCCACTACTGTGAATGTCTGCCAAATGAAGGTACCACTATAGGTGGTGGAAAGAATGCAAGATTTAAAATAAGGAGATTGATATAATGAGAGTTCTTCAACTTCTTAGCCTTGTGATTTTTTTGATTTTAAGTTAGTCCCTTAATTTTACAGTACATATTTGTAAAATAAGAATAGTAATATGAAACTATTGGATGGATAAGATGATATCAAACATGTGAAATACCTGGCCTAGATTTGGCCTTCAAGAATGTTAATAAAATTTTGTATTTGAGAATACCAGTGTTCCTTTGAAAGTATATCCCACTTTATAACTTGTAAAATGTTTTATTTAATCATATCGTTAGCCTTCACAATAGCCTTGTGATAAAAAATATTATTGGATATATTTTATTGATTGTAAAAAGATAAAGCCAGAGAAACTCAAAAATTAGTGACAGAACCAGAACTCATATTTTGGATATCTACTGCAATTGCAGTATTTTTATCTTTATACCACAGCTACTTAAAATAATAAAGTGTAATTTGAGGATACTCTAGCAATTACTAGCAAATCTCTTGCCTGTCTTACCTTTTGAAAAAAAAAAAAAAAAGCCAACATTTTGAAAATGGTGAGGACCATTAGTTCCACAGGAATTCACAAAGGGGAGAAAATATACCTGTAATTTCATAGAGACAGTCTCAGGAGACACTTCATGAAGGAGGGGGCATTTCCACACAATTTTTACTTCTTTGTCAAGAAAATATTCATTGAGTTCCTTTTGTATTTCAAGCACTGTATACAATTTGAGAAGACATGGATATATGTGATAAATAACAAGTGGAAGCAAAGTCAGAAAAGAAAGCGCAACTTCAAGAAATAGGAGTAACACATTTCAGAAATTGAAAAAGTATGGTGGAGTACAAGGCAGGGAAGTTTATTTGGGGCAGATCTTTGGGGACAGGGCAAGTCTGGGTTAGGATTTTTTTTTTTTTTAAGATTTTATTTATTCATTTGACAGAGAGAGATCACAAGTAGGTAGAGAGGCAGGCAGAGAGAGAGGAAGAAGCAGGCTTCTGAGCAGAGAGCCCGATGCGGGGCTCGATCCCAGGACCCTGAGATCATGACCTGAGCCGAAGGCAGCGGCTTAACCCGCTGAGCCACCCAGGCGCCCCTGGATTAGGATTTTTAAGGTTGGAGAGGAGATGTTGAGCGCTGTGGGTAATCATGACAAGATTCAAACTACACTTTAGAATCCACAGCAGGTAACAGGTAGATTTTGAGAAAATAGATGATATAAGGAAGGAGACACATTGAAACTCTAGTAATAAATAAATAGCTCTGGTGAGAAACATGAAAACTGAGAATGGAGTAACAGAATGAGGGATTAAAGGAGGGAGATGTGAAACTTTTCAGAGGTCAAAGTAATATCATTTGTTGACTGGCCAACTGCAGGGGGATAAGAAAGAGGAAAAAGTCAAAGGTATCCTGTGAAACATCTCGTTTTCATAACATACTGGTTAAAAAAATGTCTAACTCCAAATCTTGTTCTGTTTCAAATGCCAACTCTACCAGTTAATTGCCAGCTAAATAAACTTGAGCAAATTCTGTTTCCTGCTTCTATTAGCTCATCTGTATTATGGGATGAACAACTCTACCTATCCCTTAGAATTGTTGTAAGCACTAAATGAATCCTAACAAATGTACCAGCTATAGAAAGGTGCTCAGAAAACATCCCACTATTTCAACACTGACTTGAAGAAAAAAGCAGGAAGCTTTACATGATTTACATGATTTATAAGAGAAAGCAAGAGTTTTGCATGCAAGGCTGATACTGTTAGAAGATTTGGGTTTGTCTCCTAGCATTTACATTTTAGTTTTGGATTTTTTTTTTCTTATCATTCCTTTGCTCCATTTTTATGATTGCTCAAAAAGGAAAGACACTAGTCTTTTTAAATCCCTTAATGAAATGTCATACAAATGACTTACCATCAATATAATCAACTAAATCACCCATTCATGTATTAGTCCATCAGGCACATAATACCCGCAACCTCGGAACTCACACATTCAAGATTTTCCCTATGAACAGCTCCAATTCCTATGGCCAAAAGCACTGTGAATTAACTAAAGTGGCTAAAGAATAGAAAAACAAGAATGGGAAGTATGATATTTAATGTAATTAATGAAAAAATTTTAGAGTCATTGAAAAAATCCAAGTCAGTCATAAATATCTCAGTAACGTACAATTTAAATTAAAAACAATGAACAAAAACCACATTTTTTTAAGACCAGTTATGTTTCTTTCTAATGATATAATGAGAACAGTTGGTCACAGGCCCTCTGCATCTGTACCAGTCTTCATTATCTATAGCTGATTCTCAGTAACACCTTAAGACAAAGGTCATCTTTTCTGAAACTCATGATTAAATAACAAGCAGTATGTCTACACACACACACCCTCATTTCCAATATTGTTATTATTGATCCTTAATTTTTAATGCACTTTGATTTTTAGAGCACTTTCAGGTTCATGGTGAAGCTGAGTAGCAGAAGGTACAGAAATAATAATGCCCTCTGTACTCACACATGTATAAGCTTCCCCACTGTCAACATTCCCCACCAGAGTGGCACATTCATAAAACTGATGAACCCACATTGACACATTTTTATCACTCACAGTTCTTACCATCTTAGTTCACTCTTGAAGTTGTACATTCTATGGGTATGAGCAGATTTATAATAACATGTATCTACCATTATAGTATCATGCAGAGTAGTTCACTGCCCTAAAAATCTGTTCTCTGGATCCTTCATTTTTCTATCTTCATTTTAGTCAGGGTTACTACAACTGTCCCATGGAAACTACTTCTCCCTGAAGACATCAAACAGAAGTTTTAAAAATAATACAGTTAGGGTAAAGCATGAGCATGTAAAACCTATATTCTGATTTGGGCATGGGGAGGGTTGTACATGGTAAAAAAATATATATTCTGCATATCCTCTCTAATTTAATACAAATTAATTAAATTTAGCAAAAATATAGTGAACTTCATGTATCACTTTGATAACAAAATTTTTTTCACTATGCTTTAGGTAGAAAAATTTTGCTTAGGCAGCAACTCCAAGTCTTAATCGAGGCTTTATGTTTCTAATAAGATGTCAAATAAATTTTCAATCAGATATTCAGCACTAAATAAAAACGGAATCTGTTAGAAGAAAGACTGATTACTAGAATGAGACACTGGAAAAGAAAATACAATGCTACAACACATGATATCAGGAATTCTTAATTGGTACTTGCCAAAAGCATCTCCATCTCCAAAGCTGTGACAAACAAAAATGTCTCCAGATATTGCCAAATATTCCCTGAGGGACAAAATTGCCCTGGTTTAGAACCACTGAAGATAAATAATAGAAATATTAAATTTTTAAATCTTTTTCCTAGTTTGGGAATGGACAGGTAACCCAACTATAATCAGAAAAAGCAAAAATATAATGAAAAAGTCCTAGAAAGGATTGTCTTCCTTAAAAAGATCCTCTCCCACCCCCGGCTTGGAAAGCTGTCTTGCTTAGAGATAAGGCAGCCATCTTTGGAGAATAAGAGGGAAGTCAAAGCTTAGCTGGCCTGCTGATCCAGAACCCCAGGGCTATGCAGCTCTTGCTGAAAACCAGCATTTACCTATGCACAGGCTGTCACCATTAGGGAAAAAAAAAAAAAACAAAAAAAAACAGTTCTAAGCATTCTTACATACTATAAAAAACATTACCATTACTCTGCACACTTTAGCTAGGTGTTCTCTTTCTTATAACTGAAAATAACTGCATGACTATACACAAGCTTCTTACTGTCTTTGAAACTTTGTTTTCATAACTTTTAAATGTGGGTACTACTGGCAACCTACAGGACTTGAAAGAATTTTAAAAAGATAATGTACATGAAGCAGGTGTGCATGGCACATAGTAGGTGGTCAGTAAATGCTCCTGTTGTCATTTGACATGGCATCGAATGACAAATAATCAACACCCTTTTAATTCGTCCTCATTCTCTCTAGAATGATATTCCAAAATGGAGTTTCCAGGGCACTCCAGACTGAACAAACTCCTGAACTGACAGTTCTTATTTGGGGTCCAAAGATAGCCTCCAAAGGATTTATGGGCTTTCTAAAATCGCAGTCCAAAAATGTAAAGTGCCTACATACATGAACATGAAAGAATCCACTGATTTCATCACTTTTTCCAGAGGCTCAAAAAGATTTGACTCAAAAATGTATTGATAACCAGCACTTGGAAGCTTCTTGTATTGTACAAGTTATTGTAGGTATTTAATATAAATAATCTGCTTTTGAGGAAAAATACTTTTTAAAAGTTCAGTGTGAAAAGAGAATATGATCTTACAACCTGGGTGGCCTTATATAAAGAAGGAAGCCTGTACAAACATGGGAATGATGTTAGCCTTCAAATTAACATAGAAAACACTGCCACAAGAACTTCTCAAATACTGAGTGCCAGTGAAGAATATCTTTCTTTAATGAATCTTGATTCCCAATTAAAAGTAAAAACTGAAAGGTGAATATATGACTTTCTCCCTCCCAAAAGAGTATATTTGAACCTTCCTGGAAAATACAAGTTACACAATTATGTTGAGAATATTTGATCCCATAAAATAAGACCAATCTAATTTGGATAGAATTTGCCAGAGAAGAGTCATACCTTTCTGCCTAATGCACCCATCTTTCTGCCTTGATTGGTACAGACCTAACAATTTAAAATAACTGATCATAAGCTTTAGGTATTATTAAAAAATGTTATGAATAATTAATTTTAAAATAAAATTTTCCTTTGAAGAACAAATCATTCTTCCTTTTATAAATATGTCTTTGGAAAAAATATACTTTTTTAGAAGATACTGTGAAAAGAAATTATCACAGTTAGAGAAAGAGAGAAAGTTCTCTCTATGGGACAGGACAATGAAGAGAAAAGCAAGTGATCAATCATGGGAAATGAATCCAGTTCTGTGGAGTACCTGTGAATTAGCTGTCCCACTGCAGCATATGATACCTTGATAGGGTTAATTTACCTTACAGGGATAAGAAAGTTACTTCCAGAAAATACTTTATTCTTCAATGTTAAAGTAAATGAATGTGATTTATGCATTAAATTAAATATATCCAGTGATATATTATTACAAAGTACCAATCTGAAAACCTAAGTAGAATATCAGAAACTTTCATGTAATTCTCAGAATCTCATACAGTTATCCGGCATTTACCTTTGCTACACATTGCATTGCCTTAAACAATGAAACAGCGTATTCCCTGCATCATTTCCCTGAATGAGACTTGTAAAAATCCCCATAATATCACTGAAGGTCATTGTCGAGTATCAAATATTCTAACTTTTTTTAGATCTGCAAGCAGAGATACTGCAGGAATATTAACCACCTCAGCCCTTCAACAACAATTATCCTTATTAAATAAAATCTGTATCAGCTGAATCTTAGCACAAAAGAAATTAGAACTGCTATGGCAAATCTGCAGTGTAAATCCATGGCAGTAACTGATTTCTGCAAGAGAATATTAATCAAGAAAAGTTTTAACTTTATCAACTGCACTAATGAAAAGACATTTTCTGTTACATATCACACAAAGCCTGATGGGGTGATGGAGTGCAAGCCTTAAGCCTCTAGATTTTAGCTGATGTATTACTTCTCCAAGTTCACAATGCTTTTGAAGTGCCTCAGATCTTAAATCAAGGAACTTGCACTACAAAGAGAGCCACAGTGAAATTAACTTTTTCCTATCCTTATATATGGTATTATTTTTCTTTTCTTAACACCTTAACATGAAAGATGTAGCATACTGAGGCAGACATTTATATAAAGACCTGAATGGCTAATTTAGTGAGCAAATAAATCATGACACAAGTCTTCCTGCCCCCTTAACCTATCATCAGCAATTCCAATCAAGCTAGTCTATTCTTAAGTTGGAATCTCATTGCAGTTACAACTTTTTTTTTGCAGTTACATGATTTTCTTTTTTTTTTTTAAGATTTTATTTACTTATTTGACAGACAGAGATCACAACTAGGCAGAGAGGCAGGCAAAGAGAGAAGGGGAAGCAGGCTCCCCACTGAGCAGAGAGCCCTATGGAGGGCTCGATCTCAGGACCCTGGGACCATGACCCAAGCCGAAGGCAGAGGCTTTAACCCACTGAGCAACCCAGGTACCCCAAAAGATTTTATTTATTTATTTGACAGGCAGAGATCACAAGTAGGCAGAGAGGCAGGCAGAGAGAGAGGAGGAAGCAGGCTCCCTGCCAAGCAGAGAGCCCGATGTGGGGCTCGATTCCAGGACCCCAGAATCATGACCTGAGCCGAAGGCAGAGGCTTTAACTCACTGAGCCACCCAGGCAGCCCCATGATTTTCTTTAATGCAGATTAAACAACAAAACAAGCATATGGCCAAAATTAGTTTTAAAATGAATCAAAAAGTGGGATGTTCTGAATCTCAATAGGTACTCTTCATCTGTGAAGTGGAAATCCAACAGCTACCCACCTGGTAGGCCCTTACTGTGTTTATTAAATGAAACAATGTATATATAAATCAGTCAGCATACAGTGCCTGACATAAAGCATGTGCACAATACACATTAGTTTGTTATTTTCTTGCACAGAATTTTTGAGGGGAAACTGATTATCTTCGCAGTTTCCCACTATGACCACAGTATTTTTTTTACATGTTGTGAAAGATAAACAAATCAATGGGAAGAGGAAATAAGTTTTAGTTACATGTGTTTACTGAAATATATTTGGTCTGTGCAAAAGCTTTCAGAAAGATAAATTCAAAAAGTGTTAAGGAATTTCTAATTGCTTCTAACACCCTAGATGACACAACAGTATGATATTAAGGACTGATTCTCTATGATAGAGCAAAATTTTCTTACAGCACCCGGATCTCTGTCACTCCCAACTACCAGATAAGGCAGGGTGGTGGGGGGAGAGATTTTGCAGGTTTTTGGCAAACATAAGTTCTGACATTTTGGGGAGCTTTCTGGGAAGCCTCCAGAAGCCATACATGTTCCATACAGTAAAATAATTAGGTAATGGAGGACAATGCCAGGGCAGTGAAGAGAGTCAAAAAAAAAAAAAAAAAAGAGAGAGAGAGAAAGAGAGAGAAAGCAAGAGAGAGAGAATGAGATGAGAGAGAGAAATAGGACAAAGAGTACATGGGGGAACCCAGGCCACAAGTATCCAACACATATTTAATAAACATTTATTATGTGCTCAAGGAGTTTTTTGTTCCACCTTAAGAACTTAAGGAGAGGTTAAGAGGTTATTAAGTGGACCAAAGGGGATCCATGATTATAACATAACTATTTGCATTTGAAAGAGTCCTCAGGTCCAATGGGACTTGGATCAAGCAGGGAAAGTGGGGAAGAGGAGGAGTCCTTAGGAGGCACTGCTGTAGTTGAAGCAACAGATGTCACAGCCCTCCACCAGACTCCTCAATGTATGCCCAGATTCTGTTTGGTTATGCTTTTTTTTTTCTTTTTCCAGGAGAAGTTGGTGTTTTTGGAAAATAGAATAAAAAAATGAAAGACTAGAAGAAAAATGATCATATGCTTGAATGTCTCCCTGTGACAAAAACTCCTTTAAAAATTCTAAATGTCAAAGCAAGATGGCAGAGGACTAGGAGACTGAAATATCATCAGGTCCCAGGAGTTCAGCTAGATAGTTATCAAACCATTCTGAACACTTACAAACTCAACAGGAGATAGAAGAGAAGAGCAGCAATTTTAGGAACAGAAAATCGACCACTTTCTGGAAGGTAGGACGTGTGGAGAAGTGAATCTGAAGCAACGGGAAGAGAGACCGCAGAGGGAGGGGCCAGCTCCCAACAATTGAGAGAGTGCAGGGGAGTACAAAATTGGAACTTTTAGAAGTCTGCTCCACTGAGGGATGTTGCTCCAGAGGCTAAGTGAAGAGTGGTGCCCTCATGGGGACAGTGTGGTCTCAGGACCCATGGGGTCGCAGAAAGACTGGATCTGAGTGTGAAAGAACCCCCAGGTATTGGAGTGGGGAAGCCAGCTGTTGTGATGGAGCCTATCAGTGAGATTTCAGCTCAGTGTTACCATAAACCAAGATCTAAGGCACAGTTGGACTACTACTCTTCGACCAGGGACCCCATAAGTATCAGATACAGAGAGACCCCCTCCTTCGTCCTTCGGGAGGAGCAGTGCAGGAGCAGACTTCAGGAAACTGCTGGGTTTAGAAACTCCAAACAGGGCTATGCACCAGAGATAGAAATGCTCAGTCACAAGCCGGGTGAGCAAGGAGTGCAGCCAGAGACCAGGGAGACAGGAGGGATTGACTGCTTTTCTCTGAGAGTGCACTGAGGAGTGGGGTCATAAATGCTGGGCTCTGGTGGGCCAGAGATTTGGAGGTGGCCTTGCTCATTCTCATCCTCTAAAACTGTACAGAAAGCATTCAGGGGGAAAAAAGCTACAGAGAGCTAACCCCAGCAGATTACTCAGCCTGGAGCCTGGCAAGGGTGGGGCAATTCCGCCTCAGGCAAGACATTTGAGAATCACTGCTACAGGCCCCTCCCCAAGAATTTCAGCAAGAACAGCCAGCCAAGACCAAGTTCACCAATCAATGAGAACTGCGAAACTCCAGAGTTAGGGGAAAGCAACACATAGGGTTCATGGCTTTCTACCCAAGATCCTTTAGTCTTTCAAAGTTAACTTTTGTAATTTTATTTTTTTCTTATTCAATTTTTTTAAATTTTTCTCTTTCCTATTTTAACATTTTTTAACTATTTTATCAAAACATTTAAAAAATTTTTTTTAGTTTTCATTGTTATAGTCATATTTTATCCCTGCATTATATTTAACCTTATTTTTTGTATACATATAGGTTTTTTTTTTCTTTAAAATCTTGAGATACAACTTCTTTTAATAGATCAATATACATCCTAAATCTAGTTCATGGCTTTGTTCTAGTCTCCAGGCCTGATCACATTTTCTCTCTCTTTTTTTTTTTCCTTTTCCACCCAACTTCTTATCTTACAAATTCCTTTTTTAGAATCTTTTTTACTTTTCATCCTTACAGTCATATTCCATCCCTTCATAGTGTTTACCCTTATTTTTGATTTTATATGTATAAGTTTTCTTTCTTTAAAATTTTGGGAGGTAGTTTCTTCTAAGACCAGAATACACCCAAAATCAAGTGGGTGGCTCTGTCTATTCAACAGTCTAATACATATATGTATACATATATATATATAAAATTAGAATCTAAAATATATGTATGTATGTGTGTGTGTGTGTGTGTGTATATATATATATATTCTTACTTTTTTTTTTTTTTTTAACCTTTTCTTCTCCCCTTAGATTCAGGTTGCTCTGATTTGGTTAGGGTATGTTTTTCTGGGGTCTTTGCCCATCTTTTAGAATTTTCTTCTCTCATTCATCTATTCTTATCTGGATAAAAAGATAAGGCAGAAAAACACACTACAAAAAAAAAATAATGAGAGGCAGTACCACTGCCTGGGGACATAATATGGACATTAGTAATATGTCAGAACTAGAGTTCAGAATGATGATTATCAAGGTGCTAGCTGGACTGGAAAAAAGCATGGAACATACTAGAGAATCCCTTACTGGAGAAATAAAATCCCTTTCTGGAGAAATAAAAGAACTAAAATCTAACCAAGTTGAAATTAAAAAAGCTATTAATGAGGTACAATAAAAAATGGAGGCTCTTACTGCTAGGATAAATGAGACAGAAGAGAGAATTAGTGATATATAAGATCTAATGACAGAGAATAAAGAAGCTGAGCAAAAGAGAGACAAACTACCAGATCATGAGGGGAGAATTCAAGAGGTAAGTCATACCATAAGATAAAACAATATTAGAATAATTGGGATCACGGAAGAAAAAGAAAGAGAAAGAGGCGCAGAAGGTATACTGGAGCAAAATATAGCAGAGAATTTCCCTAATATGGCAAAAGGAACAAGCATCAAAATCCAGGAGGCAGAGAAAACCCCCCTCAAAATCAATAAAAATAGGTGAACACCCTGTCATCTAACAGTAACACTTACAAGTCTTAGTGACAGAGAGAACATCCTGGAAGCAGGTCAGGACAAGAGATCTGTAACATACAATGGTAGAAATATTAGATTGGCAGCAGACCTATCCACAGAGACCTGACAGGCCAGAAAACACTGGCATGGTATATTCAAAGCACTAACTGAGAAAAATATGTAGCCAAGAATACTATATCCAGCTAGGCCATCATTGAAAATAGAAGGAGAGATAAAAATCTTCCAGGACAAACAAAAATTAAAAGAATTTGCAAACACAAACCAGCCCTATAGAAAATACGGAAAGGAATATTCTAAGCAAAGAGAGAGTCTAAAAGTAACAAACCAGAAAGGAACAGAGACAATATACACTAATAGTCACCTTACAGGCAATACAATGTCACTAAATTCATATCTTTCAATAGTTACCCTGAATGTAAATGAGGTAATGCGCAAATTAAAAGACACAAGCTATCAAAATGGATAAAGAAACAAGACCCATTGCTATGCTATCTACAAGAAACTTATTTTAGACACAAAGATGCCTCCAGATTTAAAGTGAGGACATGGAAAACAATTTACCATGCTAATGGACATAAAAAGAAAGCTGGAGTGGCAATCCTTATATCAGATAAATTAGGTTTTAAGTAAAAGATGATAATAAGAGATGAGGAAGGACATCATATCATACTTAAACGGTCTGTCCAACAAGAAGATATAACTTTTTAAATATCTATGCCCATAACATGGGAACAGCCAATTATATAAACCATTAATAACAAAATCAAAGAAACACATTGACAATAATACAATAACAGCAGGGGACGTTAACACCCCCCTCACTAAAATGGACAGATCATCTAAGCAAAAGATCAACAAGGAAATAAAGGTTTTAAAAGACACACTGGACCAGATGGACATCACAGATATATTCAGAACATCCCATCCTAAAGCAACAGAATACACGTTCTTCCCTAGGGCATATGGAACATTCCCCATAACAGAACACATTCTGGGTCACAATCAAGTCTCAACCAGCACCAAAAGATTGGGATCATTCCCTGCATATTTTCAGACCACAATGCTCTGAAACTTGAACTCAAATCACTAGAGGAAAATTGGAAAGAATTCCAATACATGGAGGCTAAAGAGCATCCTGATAAAGAATGAATGGGCCAACCAGGATATTAAAGAAGAATCGAAAAATTAATGGAAACAAATAATAATGAAAACACAATGGTTCCAAATCTTGGGACACAGTAAAGATGGTCCTGAGAGGAAAGTATATAGCAATACAAGCCTTTCTCAAGAAACAAGAAATGTCTCAAGTACACAACCTAACCCTACACCTAAAGGAGCTTCAGAAAGAACAGCAAAGAAAGCCTAAACCCAGCAGGAGAAGAGAAATCCTAAGGATCAGAGCAAAAATCAATGAAATAGAAACCAAAAGAACAGTAGAACAAATCAACAAAACTAGGAGCTGGTTCTTGGAAGAATTAATAAGACTGATAAACCCTTGGCCAGACTTACCAAAAAGAAAAAGAAAGGACCCAAATAAATAAAATCATGAATGGAAGAGGAGAGATCACAACCAACACCAAAGAAATACAAACAAATATAAGAACATAATATGAGTAACTATATGCCAGGAAATTTGACAATCTGGAAGAAAAGGATATATTCCTAGAGACATATAAACTACCATAACTTAACCAGGAAGAAATAAAAAACCTGAACAGACCCATAATCAATAAGGAGATTGAAGCAATCATGTAAAATTTCCTAGCTAACAAGAGCTCAGGGCCAGACGGCTTCCCAGAGGAATTCTACCAAACATATAAAGAAGATAAATACCTATTCTCCTGAAACTGTTCCAAAAAACAGAAATCATGAATGAAAGAGGAGTGATCACTACCAACACCAAAGAAATACAAACAATTTTAAGAACATATTATGAGCAATGATACACCAGCAAATTTGACAATCTGGAAGAAATGGATGCATTACTAGATATATAAACTACCAAAACTGAACCAGGAAGAAATAGAAAACCTGAACACACCCATAATTGGTAAGAAAATTGAAACAGTCATCAAAAATCTCCCAACAAACAAGAGCCCAGGGCCAGATGGCTTCCCAGGGGAATTCTACCAAACATTTAAAGAAGAATTAATACCTACTCTCCTGAAAATGTTCCAAAAAGTAGAAATGGAAGGAAAACTTCCAAACTCATTTTTATGAGGCCAGCATTATCTTGATCCCAAAACCAGACAAAGACCCCACCAAAAAGGAGAATTATAGACCAATATCCTTGATGAACACAGATGCAAAAATTCTCACCAAAATTCTAGCCAATAGGATCCAACAGTACATTAAAGAATTATTCACCACGACCAGGTGGGATTTATTCCTGGGCTGCAATGATGATTCAATGTCTGAAAATCAATCAATGTGATATAATACATTTAATAAAAGAAAGAACAAGAACCATATGATACTCTCAATAGATGCTGAAAAAGCATTTGACAAAATACAGCATCCTTTCTTGATCAAAACCCTTCAAAGTGTAGGGATAGAGGGTACAACCTCAATATCATCAAAGCCATCTATGAAAAACCCACAGCAAATATCATTCTCAATGGGGAAAAACTGAGAGCTTTTCCCCTAAGGTCAGGAACATGGCAAGGATGTCCACTGTCACAACTGCTATTCAACATAGTACTACGAGTCCTAGTCTCAGCAATCAGACAACAAAAAGAAATAAAAGGTATCTGAATCAGCAAAGAAAAAGTCAAACTCTCACTCTTTGCAGATGATAGGATACTTTATGTGGAAAACCCAAAAGATTCCACTCCAAAACTGCCAGTACTCATATATATATATATATATATATATATATATATATATATATATATATATGTGTGTATTAAGATTTTATTTATTTATTTGACAGACAGAGACCACAAGTAAGCAGAGAGGCAGGCAGAGAGAGAGGCGGCAAGCAGGCTCCTTGCTGAGCAGAGAGCCTGATGCAGGGCTCAATCCCAGGACCCTGGGATCATGACCTGAGCCGAAGGCAGAGGTCTTAACCCACTGAGCCACCCAGGTGCCCCTAAAACTGCCAGTACTCTTAAAGGAATTCAGTAAAGTGTCAGAATATAAAATCAATGCACAGATATCAGTTGCATTTCCATACAGCAATTGCAAGACAGAAGAAAGAGAAATTAAGGAGTTGACCCAATTTACAATTGCACCCTAAACCGTATGATACCTAGGAATAAACCTAAGCAAAGAGGCAAAGAATCCATTCTCAGAAAACTATAAAGTTCTCATGAAAGAAATTGAGGAAGACACAAAGAAATGGAAAAATGTTCCATGCTCCTGGATTGGAAGAACAAATATTGTGAAAATGTCTATGCTACCTAAAGCAATCTACACATTTAATGCAATCCCTATCAAAATCCCATCCATTTTTTTCAAAGAAATGGAACAAATAATCCTAAAATTTATATGGAACCAGAAAAGACCTCGAATAGCCAAAGGAATATTGAAAAAGAAAGCCAAAGTTGGTGGCATCACAATTCTGGACTTCAAGCTCTATTACAAAGCTGTCATCATCAAGACTGTATGGTACTGGCACAGAAACAGACACATAAATCAATGGAACAGAATAGAGAGCCCAGAAACGGACCCTCAACTCTATGGTCAACTAATCTTCGACAAAGCAGGAAAGAATGTCCAATGGAAAAATGAAAGCCTTTTCAACAAATGGTGTTGGGAAAATTGGACAGCCACATGCAGAAAAATGAAATTGGGCCACTTCCTTACACCACACATGAAAATAGACTTAAAATGGATGAAGGACCTCAATGTGAGAAAGGAATCCATCCACATCCTTGAGGAGAACACAGGCAGCAACCTCTTCAACCTCAGCCGCAGCAACTTCTTCCTAGGAACATCACCAAAGGCAAGGGAAGTAAGGGCAAAAATGAACTATTGGGATTTCATCAAGATCAAAAGCTTTTGCACAGCAAAGGAAACAGTCAACAAAACCAAAAGACAGCCGAAAGAATGGGAGAAGATATTTGCAAATGACATATCAGATAAAGGACTAGTATCCAAAATCTAAAAAGAACTTCTCAAACTCAATACCCAAAGAACAAATAATCCAATCAAGAAATGGGCAGAGGACATGAACCAACATTTCTGCAAAGAAGACATCCAGATGGCCAACAGACACATGAAAAAGTGCTCCACATCACTTGGCATCAGGGAAATACAAATCAAAACCACAATTAGATACCACCTCACACCAGTCAGAATGGCTAAAATTAACAAGTCAGGAAATGATAGATGCTGACGAGGATGTGGAGAAAGGGGAACCCTCCTACACTTTTGGTGGGAATGCAAGCTGGTGCAACCACTCTGGAAAACAGCATGGAGGTTCCTCAAAAAGTTGAAAGTAGAGCTACCCTATGGCCCAGCAATCGCACTACTGGGTATTTACCCTAAAGATACAAATGTAGTGATCCGAAGGGGCACGTGCACCCAAATGTTTATAGCAGCAATGTCCACAATAGCCAAACTATGGAAAGAACCTAGATGTCCATCAGCAGATGAATGGATAAAGAAGAGGTAGTATATGTATACAATGGAATACTATGCAGCCATCCAAAGAAATGAAATTTTTCCATTTGCAACAACATGGATCTAACTAGAGGGATTTGTGCTGAATGAAATAAGTCAATCAGAGAAAGACAATTATAATATGATCTCTCTGATATGAGAGAGGCAGGGCGGGGTATGTGGGGAGTAGTGAAGGAAAAATGAAACAAGATGGGATCGGGAGGGAGATAAGCATAAGAGACTCTTAATCTCAGGGAAAAAAACTGAGGTTTGCTGGAGGGTGGGTGGTGGGGATAGGGTGGCTGAGTTATGGACACTGAGGAGGGTATGTGGTTTCATGAGTGCTATGAAATGTGTAAGCCTGACGATTCAAAGATCTGTACCCCTGGAGTAAATAGTACATTATATGTTAATTTTTTAAAAAGCCATTAAAAAAATTCTAAATGTTTACTCCACACTCCTTTTTTTTAGAAGTTTTTTTTTTTTACTTAATTCGATTAGTCAACTTATAGTAGTTAATGAAATAACAGTATCTTCATGTTCATGACAGTTGTCTAAAAAATATACTTATTTCTCACCATGACAACTGTCATGAACACAAAGATATTGTTATTTTATTAATGTGTTGTATAAATGTTTATTCATATATGCAGGGTTCAGATCATCTCTCTTTATATTCCAGGACATCTACTTTTCAGTTATGAGACTCTAAATAAATTATTCATCTTGTTGGTGTCTCAGTTTTTCATTTGTAAAGTGGTACTACAACTACTACTAAACACTTCACAGATGAAAAACCTGAGATCTGAACCCTTCCTATTATTCTACATCTAGAATAAACATCCAGATAAAAAAAATATGTTCCATGTATAAGACTGAATCCTAAAAGCTCTGTCTTAGCTTCTGGGCAAACTGAATGAATTAAGCCAATGTATAAGCTAATTGCAGTTTGTTATTTATTTTTGGGGTTTCTAGTCTTTAAGAATAAAGGCCTGTCAGGACCAGTAAGCCAGAGACACAACATTCATTACTCCTTTTCATGGAGTAGATATTTATGAACTTCAATCATTAAATGTTGAGGAAAGGAAATCATAGATAAAAGCATTTCCTTTAATTACTTGGCATCAGTTTCCTTCTCACATTCTGTCTTAGAAACATGTAAGTAACAATGCAGGTGTTGTTGGTGAAAAGTATTTTTAGATCTAGATTCAACTTAACTTTGTCACTTTAATGTACAACACTGATAGCTTACTCTTATTTAATAAATAATAATGAGAATTTAGAGCAATTATCCAAGGACACTGGGGGTGGGAGCAGGTTAGGATGCAAGCTGCCAGAATGTTTAGGCAACAGCCAATGGGCCAGGTTAACCAGAGGGCAGATCTGCTGGGTCCTACGTACGGTAGGGGTCCAAACTAAAAGGTAAAAGGTAGAGAAATTCGACTCTGGGTCTAGACCAGCATGGGCATAAGTCTAGAAGATCATCCTGAAATCTGTCCAAGGTGACAGGAGGCCAGATGGGTGCAACATAACCAAAAACAGAAAAGAATTCAAAATGAGATATATCAATCCAGCCAAAAATAGCATCTGGAAACCCCAAACAGCAGTCGTCTTAAAAACAAAAACGAAAAGTGAGGATAGGACATATCAGGGAGTGATTTCTACCACTACCACACAGGCAGTGGTTACCAACACAGGCTTTGTATTCAAACAGACTGAGTTAAATACCTATTTAACTTTGGATAGTTCATTCAATTTTCCAAAATCCATGTTCTTTTTCATACAGTTGGTAGACAACTAATTAAACAATGTTTATATAGTGTTCAGCACAATATCTAGAATGTTCTCAATAATAAAAATAAAATGTAACTTTAGCCTAATGAACATGATAATGATGATGATATTCAGACAGACTAGAGTGTCCTTTTTGTGAATAACACTGTACTATTAATAGAAAATATATAGATATAAATATATCCTATCTTTCTTCAGTCTTTTTAATCATGAGGGTTCTTTTTCTTTGGATAATAAAAATGTAAATAAACTCTGGGAATATGAGACTGCCTTTTTCAGATTTGTCCAGCTGTTTCTACAAACTTACAGAGCTAAGACTGACCAGGACAGAGTGTGCCAGAAGTTTCCACCCTACTACTGGTTAGGATGCAGCACAATTGATACTAAAGTATCTCAGGTTTGGCATCCCATGTACATTGGGTAAGCCCTTAGTCTCCAGGTTCTTACCCCTATCCTAACGTTGTAGCCTGTCCCTAGACCCTCTTTGTTAGGTCAGCAAATCCACCTGAGCTTCTTATTTTCTCTTTGGTATTCCAGTGTCTAAAGCTAAACCCAAGCTTTAGCTCTAATTTGTTGTGGATTGCAGTTAATCATCTACCACTTTCATTCAAGGTAAGCTGGGGATATGAGAAGAATTAACTTTTACAAAATAAGGGGTAGGACCTGACAAAAATGTGAGAAAACAAGGCAAGTTGCAGGCCAGAGAAACTGAATTTTACAACTGACACTGTAAGTCGTTGTTACAGTAGAACTCTAGGGAATGTGATATGGGGAAAATTCTTTCAGGGTACTGAGGAAAGATAATAGTACTGCAACCTCACAGGGCAGGCTCACCCACGGTGTCTAAGAATTAAAAGTGGACCCTGAAAAGTTGTGGAAAAGCTGAAATGCTCATTGCTTCCAAAACTACTCTGTGGAAACTTTAGCCAATTTGCAGAAAGAGTCTGACACTTCTAAACTAATTTAGGGTATAGGAAAGATGAAATAATTCCAAATCTTTCCTGGCCTCTAAGTGGAGCGTAAGATTTACTAGTTTGTTAATTTCCATTTGGAGAAAATATAAGGGCAGCAAAACCTGGAAATTTCTGGATATACATCTGAGGTACTGAAATTGGAAAAAAAAATAAGGTCAAGGGTAATTCTTGCTAGCTCGAAACTTCTTGAACAAATACACATATATACACACTCAAATATACTCACTCATACACATACTCACCATCTCTCTTGCTCTCTTTCTCTCTCACACACACACACATGCACATACACCCTTTCTGAATTTTATGATGATTGAGATCAATCACTAGGTCCTGTCCCTGGCTTTTACTTCAACTGTCAGCCTCAGAGATAAATCAAATATCTTACTATAAATTATATCAGATTAACCTTTTTTGCCAAGTTATTAGAGTTGTGATTGGGGAAAAAAAATGTGATAGACACAGTACATCACTGTTTGGCAAGGCAACAAACAAAGATTCTCTTGTAGAATGGGAATTAAAGAGGAATAGAGTGATAAAAGTTCTGTGAAAGAAAAAAAAGTAAATGAATTAAATGAATTAGTAAGTGTTTTAACACCACGCTCAGAGAATAATTACAGAGAACATCACTCAGCTTAGAAATCTGACAGAGCTAACTTTAAGTATGAGCTCTAATATTTATTAGCTTTATAACAATGGACAACTCGCTTAACTCTTCTAAGCCTCTGTTTCCTCAACTCTTTACAGCAACAATAGCAATAATCTTCATATGGTGGTTCTGAAGATTCAGTGAAAGTTTGTTAAATCTTAGCATAGTGATCTATCTTGGCTAAGTTAAAAAAAAAAAAACTTCCTGAGGTGCTTGGCTGGCTCAGTCAGTAGAGCATATGACTCTTGGTCTAATAAGGGTCATGAGTCAACCCCCCACATAGAGCACAGAGTTTACTTAAAATAATTTTATTTTAATTTCAATTAAAAAAAAACTTTTCAAGCTTTGCAATTCAAAGATAAAATGTACTATCTTGAAAAGATATGTAACCCTCATACAAGTATAGTTTAAAGATCCTGTCTGTGGGAATGATATAGAAAAGTATCAAATATCAGATGAGTGATGGGATGAGCAATACTAAGATCCCTTAGCCTATGAGTCTACAATCCTATGCCCAAATTATTAGACAGTTGGGATCTATGTCATAGATCCCCAGTCTTTCAGCAATCTTTCAAGAGATAACAGGTGTCCTGTCCCTGGGGCTGAAGATACTGGGAATGCTGCACTATGTAGCAGTTGTAAAGTCTTCTGTTCAAGTAGCAAACACCTTTACTCAAATTGGTCAAGCAATAAGAAAATATAATTATTTTAATTATAACAGTTGAAGGACAGATTACATTGGGATTAGATAAATGAGTGATTTAAATAAATTATCTAGCAGTTTTCTTATGACTTCTTCCATTAACAGGGTCTTTTTCATCTTAATGCAGGTTTTCCTCATAGTCCTAAAATAAAATGGCTGCCAGCCACAATTGGGGAACCATGCTTTCTGGTTTATAAACATTCCTCACTCCCAACTGTTCTTTTCTTTGGTACAACTGGGCCATTTAAGGATATAAGGTCACCTCCAGAAGATTAACATTACCAGTGCATTTCTAGGCACTGACTAGCTTATACCAGTTAAAATGCACACTCCAATTAATAAATGGGATCAACTTGCCAGAAGCACATGACGAAAAGAAGTAGAGGTCAAGACCTAGAGAAAATGGATGTTTTTAGTAAGGGAAAAAATAGTGAAAGCTGGCTAGGAACAGGGCTCATTGTAGGTTAACAACTTCAGAAAATAGGGTTGGGTAAGAGATTATCAATGCATACCCTAAGACTAGATGCTCTAGAATAAAAACAAAGTAAGAAAAGAATTAGGTCAAATTTAAAAGGATACAGGATATAGAAGCAGGTGGACTTTATTCACATTTTTTCCAAGTACAATTCTCTTCATGTAAGAATAAAAAAAATCATGGAAAATTGTAAAGAAATGATGCAAGTTAAATATGACAGGCACCTATTAGGCACTGAATATTTTTTCAGTACATGTTATATGATTGTAATAGGAAACATTTTTTTTTCTGAGTACTCATATTGTGATGATGCTAAGCATCCTATATACATTATTTCATTAATAGGAATTCTGATTGACTAAATAAATGAATAAATCAATGTGTTGAGAGAACACCTATACAAAGGCAATGCTACAAAATCATACCTCATTCAAGTTTCACCTTTCCATAAGATTGATCTAGAATGGTTGTTAAAGATAACTAGAACATGAACTTGGCTGGGGAGTAGCCAAATGTAAGTTTGGGAAGTTGTACGAAATTGTGGGAAATGTGATTTGGTTTGATAGAAACAAAACTTTGAAACTCGGGTGGAGAGTTAGAGAAATTGGTGAAAATTCCAGAATAGATAACATAATACTCTAAAATAGCTTATAATGGCCCCCCACAAAAGGAAACTTTCAGATAAGTTTGTATGCTGTTAAAAGAACAAGAATATCCAAAGAAAAGTTTCATTTAAGCATATAAGTATTTTTCTCCTTGGAAAAGTCAACAAGACTTTTTAACAGGACCTTAAGAGTTCTCAATGGCTGTGATCTTGTCTTGATCTGGACTTGAATTCACCATGTAATAATAATACACTTATTATACCAAGTTTGGTAAAAAGTAGAACCTCAAACAAAGGCTGTATGCACATTATATAAAGCTCACAACTTCTGTTTTCCACAAGCCCCATTTTGCTGGCTCTGGGTTTCTCTTGCCATTTCTTGCCAAATTATATTTGCTCTCCGTCAATGTCCATTGGCAATCTGACAAAGTGCTGAATCTGCAGGAAACATGGCATGCTGTGCAACAGTTCCCAGAGCAGATTTCTGACAGATTTTCTTCCCCTGCAATAATAAGTTTTGCACTACGTTTTATGCAGAGGGGCACAAATTAGTTAATATTTCTAAAGCATTTTGAAGATGAAAAGTGCCATATATATACTAAATTTTACTATTAATTTCTGCTGCTTTAAGGATCAAGGTAAGGAAACACATTAAGCTTTACTCATAGAAGCATTAACATGTTGCTAAGATGGTCAGGATGCCCGAAAATGACAAAATATTTCATTTGCTTCACACTGGACAACCTTTGATAAAACAGATAAATCAATGTTCTGGTTAAAAAAAAAAAGACATCACATTCATAATTTATTTGAGTTATAGATGAAATACTACAAAGACTTTCCATATTTTGACAATGTTGTAGATAGTCACTTGAAAACTGAGGACATTCTCAATTAATTCAAAATCCTTTTAGCAGAACTGGTACTTCTCTCTCTGCATCTTTCTCTTTTTCACAGATGAGATTTCAACCCAAAATCCCCAACTAACAAGGACAGACCTAATTCCCAACAACTTCTTAGCACACAGGTTAAGAAATACCAATTTTTCTTGGCCATATCTCAAAATATTAGATCAAAATATTCGGGGATGAATCTGAAGCATTTCCATTTTTAACAGGAGTTCCAACTGCTTCTGCTTTGCAGTTGTAGTTGGAAATCATGACCAGCTAATTCCTATAGGTCTAAAAGTTTTGGGTTTTTTTTCCCGACAAACGACAATGCTTTCAGTCTTAAAATATGCATTGTGGTTACCTATTTATCTTAAATTAGTTCAAACTGTAGGAAACGAAAATCCATAAAGTTTTTAGAACTTAGGCTTCTTCTTCTTAACCTCTGATTAAGTTTCTAACTTTTATAAAAAAAGTTTTTCTCTTCTTTGCAACTTTGGTCATTTTTCTATTTCTATCCTCACTTGCCAGAAAGGTTTGGTGATATTAGATCAGGAAATCACCTATAGTCCTCAGTACAACCTACCCTTTGATGGCTACTATAGTCCTCAGTCTTGCTCTGGCAATGCATTAACTTCTTGCTTTTAACTATTTTAAATTCAGACAAGACTTAACTTAGGCCTTTGAAGATATCCTGTTCAATCGAATTTTGTGTGTTCACCTTGTCTACTTTTACTGTTTCATCTCATTTTCCTTTAAAGTCTTATCTGTCAATGTGTCTTTGTTTTATTTATTTTTCATCCACCTTCTTATTCTTTTCTTTTCAAAAGTGGAACCAGAGTTCCAAAGTGCCATTATCAAATGGTCAGGTTCACTGCCAGCATACACCAGAACACTATAATCAACCCCAATTGCAAACTGGGCTCCTGTTAGTAAAACTGTGTCACCTCATTTCCTGACCAATTCAGATGTATCATGGTAGAGGCAAAAGTGCATAAGATCTAGTGTGAGAAAGTTTATTTAATCTGTGTTTAGACCTTTATTAACTGTGACCTCAAACAAGAAACTGACTCCCTAGCTTTGTGAAAGGAAGACAATGATAAAGGCTCTACCCACTCCATGGAATGGCTGTTAAGATCCAATAAAATCACGGATCTGAAAGTGCTTTGAAAACTGTCAGGTAACTGTTGCACATAAGAGAAAGTCTACAAACTAAAAAGCCATGGCTTCAATATAAAAGTCACCGGAAATTGATTAACTTTTCCATTTATCTCTGGATAAAGAAAAGACCAGGTGGAAAAGTACAGAGAAAGACAATACTTCAGTGAACCAGACACAAAACTGTAGGAGGACTGAGCTGAAGCCAACATAACAGAAAGCAGCGTAGAAAGACACAGAAATGAGCGGCATCACTTGAGCCACTAGATCAGGCTTGGACTGACCATAGTTCTACTTTGGGGCTTTTCAAATAAATGAGCAAAAGCCATTTTTTTAAAATTCTGCTTGAAGGTACTAAGGCACTATGCTAGGTTCTAGGATTTAAAAAGTTGAATACACACAATTTGGCTTGAGGGGAGGGTAGTCTCTGCTAAAAACATACTTAAAAGGGGCACCTGGGTGGTTCAGTCAGTTAAGCATCTGACTCTTGATTTTGGCCCAGGTTATGATCTCAGAGTATCATCTCACGGTTGTGAGATGGAGCCCTATACAGAGCTCTGTTCTGGGTGTGGAGCCTACTTTAAAGATTATCTCTCTGTCTCTCCTCTGCCCCCCCCTCATTTCTCTCAAAAGAAAATAAATTTTTAAAAATATTTAAAAACTACAAATATCTTCATTTAGAAAGGATGAATGAGGACGTCCTTGGGAAAGATTATACTTCGAAATGTTACAGAACTGTGTCCCTAGACAAAATAGTCTTTATAAGAGAAATGTGGGTCTCAGATAAAGCTATTGTATTATTGACCATTGCCAAACATCTACCCTTTTTTCACCTTAGGTTTTGTGGAGAAATTCTTACTTTACTGGAAAAACATTTGAGAACAATGTAAGCCTTTGTCAGCAGTATTGATCTACAGTTAGTCTTTGATTCTAAAGACAGGCATCACTATGGGCCAAACTATGTGATCTCAGCACAGGTCTTAGGCTATGAAGGTCCCTTCAAAGTCTAAACCATAATACCACTGTGAGAGAGCAGGTAGGAATGGGCTCTCAACATTAAATTTCAATCAGAAACCAAGAAAGAGACTTGTGTTCTAGCCCTACTTCTTTTTAATTTATTTCAAATAATTTGATACATCTTTTGAATGATCTGAATGAATACCTTCCTGCCACAGGAAATAAGAAGACAAGCACCTACTTCTGTGCTGATGACACAGATTTCTCATTAGGTTCCAGGAATTGCCCTGATAAGCTACGAAGCCTGCTGGCTAAACACTGTCAGTTTAATACCCATTGTACCAAAACCCCAAATTATTTGAGATAGACGTCCCAACATGCAGATGGAAAAAATGAGTGAAATCCATCCAACAGGATTTTTAATTTAGGTATCTGAGCTAAACATTAATATACTACATTTTCATTGAATAAACAGATAACACATGCCAGATTGTGTGTTAGGAAGGATTTGAGGTTGCTTAGTAATTAGGATTCAGTCCTGGGGTATCTGGGTGACTCAGTTGGTTAAGTGTCTGCCTTCAGCCCAGATCATGATCCCAGGGTCCTGGGATGGAGCCCTGTGTCAGGCTCCCTTCCCAGTAGGGGAGTCTGCTTCTCCCTCTTCCACTCCCTCTGCCCGTGCTCCCATGCATATGCTCTCTCACTCACTCTCTCAAATAAATAAACAAAATCTTAAAAAAAAAAAAAAAAAAAAAAGATTCTGTCCCTGCCCTTAAGAAACTTATATTCTGAAGTGGAATGTTAAGACCATACAAATTCTATAGTCATATTTTGATACAGAGACTAAGGTAAGAAGAAGTCAAACTGTTGAATAATTGCTTTGACCAGACAATGAGCAACAACAAACTATGTCTCTAAGTTTATTGTAATTACAAGTTCAGCAAGTATCTTTAGCTAACATGACTTTGACCCTTAATCTTAGTTAATTTCTTTATGTTTATTTCAAGAATCCTCAAATTTTTTTAATGATATTTTAAATCTTTTGAATGGGTAATGTTTTGGGTCTCTGCTTAACCATCTCACCTGCATAATAAGGTCACCTCTTGCATAACTTACATTTCATTCACTAAAAACTGAATGGACAAGAAAATGTGTTACAAACAAGGGAAAAGGGAAAATAGAGCACCTTACAAGTGAAGAAAGCCAGGCCATAAAGTTTAATACAAAACCATTTGGGAAGGTAGCATTTGACGAAATCTCTCATGATATTCCTACATAACAGTTAACAGTAGTACCCCCAGGTATACTCAGATGCATGAACAGAGATGACTCATGGATTACATCCAATCTAGAAACCAGACTCTAAGAACATGTCTTAGAAGGTATCCTTGGTTTCATTCTGTGCAGTGTCTTTAATCACATATCAGATGAAGCCATACAAGCCCTATTTAGTATATTTTCAGAAAGCAATAATTTCAGTGGGATGGCTAAATTTCTGGATAGCAGAAACATGGCATTTAAGGCTTTCATCTAGATTCACATATCCCTGTTTGATTCAACAATTAAATATACAAATTCAGGCTAGAGAAGCCTGCAACTGATTGCAATTTGAAATCACAGAATCGGTATGAGCCAGAGGTATTCTACTGTTCCAAAAAGGAAACAAGGCTACAGTGTGAACTCTCTATACCTTTATTTCATGGAGTTAACAAACAGCAGTGTGCAGGGAATGGAAGCAGGGGTGGTGATGGTCCCCAAAGACATCTCTATAGAAATGTTGAGAGAATGTGCAATATTTAGCTTGGAAAGAGAAGTGTTTGACTGTGATCTCCAAATATTTGAAAGCCTACTGTGTATAAAGGTAAGTAGACTTATTATAAACATTTTGAAAGTCAAAACTAGGTTCAATGGGTAAAACTTATAGAGAGGCAGATTACATCTCCATAAAAGGAAGACATTTAAATGATAGGAACTGGTAAATGGATTTCCTTAAAAGAAATGAAAACTGAGAAAATGACAAAATGTAAAATGGTCATGCATCAGGGTGCTGTGGGAAAATTTCTTAATTGTGAGAGAAGTTAACACTTCATGGTCCCTAGTTTGTTTAACTCTAAGAGTCTATGGTTCTATACATTGCATTATTATTAGTATACACCTTATATAAATATCTGTCCACCAATTTTTATTCTTTTTATTTTATTTTATTTTATTTTTATTTCTTTTCAGTGTTCCAGAATTCGTTGTTTATGCACTACACCCAACGCTCCATGCAATACATGCCCTCCACAATACCCACCACCAGGCTCACCCAATCTCCTACCTCCCTACCCTCCAAAACCCTCAGTTTATTTCTCAGAGTCCACAGTCTCTCATGGTTTGTCTCCCCCTCCAATTTCCCCCAACTCACTTCTCCTTTAATGAGCATGCCCTCAGATCTTACATCCTCCTTCCCACATGGCATTGGTATCTACTCCCTAGGATGAAGCTAGATATGCTGACAACACAAGTTATTAATACTGTCTCAGCAGCGGATAGAACATCCAGTGTAATAAAACAAAACAAAACATAAATATAAGAAAGAAGTTGGAATTAGGTGTTTTCAATGATTTCAATAATAGTTTTCTATACTTAGAAAGGGGACTGACAGTTACCTTTCCCCAAATTGATATGAAGGTTTAGGAAACAATAGCTTTCTATTTTAATAATCACCCTGATATCAGCCCTCACCAAAAAACCACATTGACAATGCAGAGATCCCACAAATCATTTTACATGAAATAATCTATGTCCTTGGTTAATTTTTTTATTCACTTATCCACCTAAAGAAAGTTGTACTCTTCAAAACTTTGCCAATTTTTACCATTACTTCCAAACTCTATGTCCTACACTCTGGAATATTTCCTAGTTGTTCTCCAACTGGAAATGCCTACTCATCTTTTAATACCCTAGGTAGAAATGCTCATTTCAGCTTTCTTGCCAATAAATTCATTATCTCCATTATAGCTTTTGTGATGCATTATTTCTGTGTTAGTTTCCCCATCTAAATTAAGAATACTTTTTAGGAAGAAATTTAATTTTGCTCATTTTTATGACCTCTTTAGAAGCAAACCCTAGGGTATCTGGGACATGGCAGCTATTAAAAACAGTGAGGAAAATTGACTATAGTAATACATACAGTGAACAAGCTGATATAGTGATTAAATAAGAAAAACTCACTTGTAGGAATGATGAACTTAAAATTATAGCAAATGTATCATTACATGAAATAAATACACACCTAAAGGAAATACAGTAAACACAATTTCTCTGAAAATAAGCTAAGGTTTGGTGCCCTAGCATAATCCACTATCACTTAGAGCAACAGACTTTAAATGTTCATTATCACCTAATTTGTCTGATTCTTGGAAGGATATTCGCATAAGAAAACTCTGCAGATAATAAAATTTAACTTTTTTTAATGTGTCAAACTTCCATTTTTTTCCAAAAAAATTATGAACAAATGTGAATCACTCTTACTTTAATGCTAAAGATGAGTTTGTTCATCTTTGCCTCTCAGTCCATATATGTAGCAAAAACAACAAATACTTGTTGAATGTATTTATCATTATACATTCTATATCAGCTTTTCTCTCTCTTTCCTTAATCTAGCACCTCTGCTATTAAAAATGCTCTGTATGACTCCCTCTTTCAAATTACTATCTTCATAGATTAAGAAATTAGGTAAGCCTATGGTTAGATTTGTGTGAAAGAAAATTTAAAAATCTGAATCATATGCTCTTCAGGGTACTGAAGTTAGAGCTTCACTTGTAATTTTTCTTGATGGTTAGCAGTCTATATGGCTTATTTTTTAGTCATTGCTGCCTCTCTTTGTGTTTGATATTAGTCAAATATTGACTCCCAGATACAGAAGCATGAAATTTAAAAAAAAATATCTATTGGTATCAGGTACCTAAATGAGGAGATAGTATTGTTGTAGTTCTCTGACAGAATCTCTTGATTTTTACACAAAAGTGAAGTTGATGAGTACCAATAAAATCAGAACATTTGATTTCTTATATCTAGCTTTGAAAAAAACATTATTTGCTCTGAGTGAATAATAATAAAACTAATAAATATTAGTAAAAATTTAATGGAAAAACAAGACTGATACATGTGGGTCAACAAAGTGTATGTGACATCACTGATTAAAGTTTCACAAATTCAGTGCAAATATGAGCAATATTATAGGATGGGAATATTATCTATGGAACTATGCTATGATAGTACATGTGGGTTTTGGTGGTTTGTTTTTTGGTTTGGGGTTTTTTTTAGCACTAAGAACTTTGCCTAAACTGTATTACTTAGCAGCATAATGCTGTTATTTGAAATGTAAATAGTGGGTGCTCTATGGAGCTATGTGCTGAATTGGACACAATCTGATTCAAGGGTATTTTAATCAGTGAAATTTATGGAGCAGCAGCATAACACCCTCATGATACCGATACATTCAGTGTTATTCATGCAGTGGTACTGTTGTATGCTTGTTGATTACTGAAGTGAGAGGTATGCCACACATTATGTGTTACTTTCTCAGCAGCTGAAGAACACTCTAAATGTTATATCAGAGATGAAATACTGTCTCCTGAGCAAATCACATGACTCTCACTTCCCTAACACTTTTAATATATATCACAAATGGATTTCAACTATATCTCGCACTTCAGATACGTTTTATAATTTTGTTTATACATTCAAGCCATACAGTGTTATAAAACAAGGTAAAGGAACTGCACTTATTAAGATTACAGAGGTAACTCCTAGGTTAAGGAAAATCAACCTGGGCAAAGAAAAGAACTTGCGTCTGTTCTATCCTAGGTCTAAAGTTGGTGTCAAGGAATGTTTTCATTTGTAGGTTTTCTATACTTTAATGTCTTTGTATGTGCCTTTAATTGTATGTATTTGCATTATGTTTTAAGGATTTTAATACATGGAAGTGAGATCTTGTGTGTTTGAAATTCTTTGTCAGCTTCTGGAAATATAAAATTTCATGCAGGGAGCTTGACAACACGATCAATAATAAGAGGTTTATGTTCTTTACTTAGTGACTTTAATGTGCCAAATGCTATGCATTTCTCATCTACTGAATCCTCATACAAATTCTGTGAGTTGTAGATTGTTACCTCTAAGCTACATAAAAAGATACTGAGGTGTGGAGTGGTTGAGTGACTTGCTTAAAATCACACAGCGTTGTTCAAGTGTTGGAACCAGGTCTACTTCCCCCTCTGTCACAAAGCTATGATCTCCACCCAAGGGCTATGCCAGAGAATAATATAACAAATGTGTGTGAGATTCCATTCTAGTGTTTCTTCCTTAATATTGATTTAAAGGAGACAGAAATATCCCAATTCATTTTTAACTATAAACATATAAGACTATTTTTCTGTTCCACATTTATTTCCAGGGAAATACAGAAAAAAGCATGAAAAGGGAAATGGGAAAAGTTAATCCTAGGTCTATAACTATCTTGAAATAATACTCTGCTTAGCTTTAAAGTCTTTTGAAAACTCTAACAATGATCAAATGACACTATACAACCAAATTGGTGGCATCTTTCTTGGATCATCTTGTTAGTGTGCTCTTGAAGGGCATCCTGACCTATGTTGCTCCAAGTGTCCAAAAAGCATCAATTTTCTACCTTGATTTTCTCTGATTATTGACAATTTTCTCTGCTAGGGACTGTGTGGATGATGAGCCAAAACTCAACGTGATTGGCCAGGTTAACAAAGTGAGAACAATCCAGTCAATCAGTATTCACCTCATTAGTATAGTTCTCTTTTGTAATTCATGAAAAGGTATCTTGAAATATACAAAGAAATTTTCACTATAAGGTAGAAAACATTTTCTTGTGGGTTTGGTCTTACCCATCTTGAGGCTTATAGTATTTAATGATAAAAATGTAAAAGACTTGTTTCTCTGTCTCCATTACCAAGTCCCTTTCTAATTTTTTTTTCTTATCCTTTGGTACTTGGAAGTAGCATTTTTAATCTCATCCACCAACATGGTATAATTATTTAATATTTTAAATCTCTTTGCTTATAGATTGCTTATCCACAAGAAAAATGAGGAGCCATAAAAATCTTAGAAAGATAATTTTGAAGGTACAGGCTTCAAATTTATTTTAGGATATGATTCCTTATTTGTCAATAAAATATAAAGCTATACTTACAATTTAGAATAACTACTAGGAAATACTGTCATTTGATAACAATAGGAAGTGTTCATTTCATTATAAATTCTCTAACTTTGGCAAGGACCTTGGACTTAAAATAGTGTTGAGTTTGGAAAATGGCCAAGAATGCATTTTAAAACCATAAGAATATAAAACCTAAAAATAGATAATAAACCTTAATGTAGACTAATGCTTGAATATGTAGTCAAGTTAGTAAACTGTGTCTCTGATATAAACTGCCATTATTCATAAAATGGCTGCATAAGTCAGCTCAGAGTAGCAGTAGATAGATTGTACTATATAAATTCTTAAAGCCAGTGAATTTCCATTGGCAAGTAATGCCAAACTTATTCTGCCTATAAAAGAAAAGCATTAAAAATGGCATACACTTAGGTGTCACCAATGTCATCTATTGTTCTTCAAAAATACAACTGCATATCAGTTTCTAATACTCAACAAATATGTCCATATACATTGTTTACTTTTACCTGTTTAGATGTTATCTTAAAAGATTCTGGGAATAATAATTAATGGAAAAGGAGGAAGTATTACAGATAAGAGTTCTTCATAAGAACTATTAGCTAGAAAATTCTTCCTATTGTAGTCTAAAAATTATATATATAACTTTTTTCTCAACTATGAAGCCAATCTATTAGACTGAATATTAAACCAAAAATGAGAATGTCTCTAATTTTATGATTGCCTGCTTGTAATCTTTTTGCTAATCTTTTATTCTATTATATACAATTTAAAAATATTTGCAAATATTATTTTGTCTATTTTTATTTACAAAACTATGATACCTAGAATTTTTTTAAATCTTTATAAGTAGATGAAGTTCATAGTTTTATTTGACTGTATTATTTTGGAAGCAATATTTTGAAGATAGCAAGTTTAATTTTAGGGACATATTTTGACATATTTTAGAGACATATTTGTCTCTAGAAATAATACTTGAGAAAACACATCTGTTTGCTTGCCAGTGTTAACACATGAATTGCAAGCTGTTTGAAAGTTATTGAAGAGTCGTGACAAGTAACAGTTTATGAAGCTGTCTGGAGGATCTTATGTGTATCACTGGGACCAATGTTAGGTCCAGTTAGGCTCTTTTAACAGCTTCATCAATGATCAGGAGGAAAGAAGAGACAACATGTTAATTAGATCCCTGGAGCCATTAAATCTGAGAATCAATCTATAAAAAGTATCAGTCCAAAGTACTTAGTTCAAATATGCTCAAAAATACATTTTAAAACAAAAGAACACTACAGAATTTGTATTTCAACAAGAAAGTCATGGAATAATATTTAAAACGGTACCTCAAAAATTACATTTCCTACAATATGAAAAAATTGAACAAAGGTGACTTTTTGCCTAAATTTCATCGATGTTCATTTTTTATTTGCCCACAGAGATGAAAACAAACATATATATATATATATATACACACATATACATGTATATGTACAGAGCAGTAATAGGCAAATAAATTCAAGCTTAACCATGAAACTCATTTGCCCTTGACTGTTTTTCCTTAGAGCTAAGCACTTTGAACTTTGCTTGCAGAGTCAGCTTTTCTCCTTTCTTTAAAGAACAATGCTAACTACAGTTTATGGACCCAGAAGGAGCTCTGTCGAGGTCTCTAGAGGCAGATGGATGGCCCAGACTCCTACTGTTCATCTGGGTCCAGCCTTAAAGCTCACTTGTGTAACTGAGTTTCTGTCATCTTCCTATTTCTTTTTTTTTTTTTTTAAGATTTTTTATTTGTTTATTGGACAAAGAGAGATCACAAGTAGGCAGAGAGGCAGGCAGAGAGAGAGAGGAGGAAGCAGGCTCCCCACCAAGGAAAGAGCCCGATGTGGGGCTCGATCCCAGGACCCTGGGATCATGACCTGAGCCGAAGGCAGAGGCTTTAACCCACTGAGCCACCCAGGCGCCCCTCATCTTCCTATTTCTAACGTGAAGCTCTTTCCCACCTTTCTCTCCTTGTGCTTTAGGCCCAGCTTTGTAATGTGACTGGTCCTCCAGCATCTGTGCCATGACATTTTCCTCCTTCTTACTAGCCATCCCTCTTTGTCTTGCCCCGGGAACTGAAATTTCCTGTTTCTAAATCCCAAATTCTGCTTCATGCCGACAGATACCTCTGACAATACTTACCTGTTATCTGTTTCTCTGAGTTATCAATATGTTGAGTTTCTCTGGCATTCTATTTTCCTGTGTTCTTTCTCCTTGCTTATCAGAATACCCTATTATTCAATCTTTCTAATAGCAACAGTTTGCTGTCACAAATGATGAGTAATATACACATAGCTGTAATTAATAAACAATATTACAAAGAAACAAAATGCTTCTCTAATTTTAAGACAAAGATAGCAGTGAAAGTTTATTTCCCAATTATCATTAATAGTACATATGAATGTAAAATGGAATATCCACATTAAAAAAAATTCCAAATGAATGCAACATATTTGCTATTAGACAAATCTCATTTGCTAATTTCATTACGGGAATAAATTCATTGTTTTTATTGTCTTAATCTGAACTAATCCTCTATTCTAGATTTTTGTTCGGGGCAATTTTCCATCACATTCAGGTTTAAAAAAATAATTAGAATTTTGCACTCAGTAAAATGTTATGTATCAGTGCTGTTTTTATAATGATGACTTAATGATAATAATTTTGTTAGTTGAGAAAATAAAGAAGAAATATTACACTGCTTGTCACTTCCTGCTCCACATAATAATGCCTGGCACTTACCTCTTATTCTTGCACTTCAGCAATGCATAACTACCTGAAGACACAATTTCTGGCCCTAGCATGAAGCATAAAAGACCCAGTTCTCTATTAAGCTCTATTCTTGGTATCCTCTGCCAACTGATCAAATGTTTCATGAGACCAATCTTGTTCCCTTCCCTGACATGTGATTTCATCCTCGGGACTTTTGTTTTCATATCTATCTAAGGAATCCCTGCTGATTTTTGACTCAGGGATGTGCTAGTAAATATTTAACGACCAGTTCTCCAAGGGGAATAAAAACACTAATTTATAGCATTTAGCAACTTTAACTGAGAAATGTACACCACAGACATGTACCTCCTGGATGGAGTTGTCCAACTCTCCTTCATTAGAACTGAGTCTCATAATGGGACAATGAAGCCCAGAAATATAGTCCTAACCCCAAAAAACAAAACTTTTCATCTAAGGCAATAGTCTAAACCTGAAGATATCTATTAAGCCTCCTTGATTCCCCACATTAAATTATTTTAAATTCGTTTCTTTAATGGTGATGGAACTACCCAACTCAGTTCACCACTGTTAACTTTAACTTGGCTTTTCCTTCATGAGACATGCTTTGCATCTCTTTCTTTTTAAACATTGTTTGACCTCTTATAACTGTGCTCTCCGGGTTTCTGTGATCCAATACTTTTTATGGTTCACACTATATCTCACTATTATTCTTTCTTTGTCTCCACCAGACCTCCCTCTTCCTTGTCTAACTTTTAAAGGTTGATTTTCTAAGGATTTCTTTTTTGGCCCTTTACTCATTTCACTCTACATATATGTCATAGATTTTACGTATGCCCCCAAGTAGTAGCTCTTAAAGTTTTAATCAGCTCAGGTATCTCTTCTAAGTTTAGACCTTTTCATGAATGTTTATAGTATCTTTATTCATAATCACCAAAAACTAGAAATAACAAAAATATCATCGACTAAACATATGAATAAACAAATTGTAATCTAACTATACAATGAAATACTAGTTGGCAGTAAAACAAAACAAAACTGCTGATATATGGAGTAGCATTCATGGGTCTCAAAGGTATCATGCTAATTGAAAGCAATGAGATACAAAAAGTTATATACTGTATGATTCTATTTTTATAACATTACAGTAAGACAAAAGTTTAGTGACAGAAAACAATTTAGTGTTTTCCAGATATTGGATGTCTATGAAAAATTTACTGAAAAAGAAAGCAAGGGAACATACGAGGTGACAATGTTTTCTATAACTTGATTTTGATAGTGAATCATATATATTTGTCATAATTTTTAATCTGCACCCAAATAAATTTATCATTATTCCATGTAAATTATACTTTAATAACACTGATGTTAAAAAAATCAACATATCAGGGGTACCTCAGTAGCTCAGTTGGGTAAGCATCTGACTCTTGATTTTGGCTCACATCATGATCTCAGGTTCTTGTGATCAAGCTCCACTTAGGGTCTGGGCTCAGGGCCGGGCCTACTTGTCCCTCTCTGTCTGCTCCTCCCCCCGTTCACACGCACTCACTACCACGCTCTCGCGCTCTCTCTCTCTCTCAAATAAAGTCCTGGGATGCCCAAGTGGCTCAGTCAGTTAAGTGTCTGTTTTCAGCTCAGGTCATGATCCCATGGTCCTGGGAAGGAGTCCCAGGCTTCTTGCTCAGCAGGGAGCCTGCTTCTCCCTCTGTCTACTGCTTTCCCAGCTTGTGCACTCTCTCTCTCTCTCTCTCTCTCTGGCAAATAAATAAAATCTTTAAAAATAAATAAACAAAATAATAAAATAAAATCTTTTTAAAATATCAACATACCAAATACTGAATCCATTATCTTCCCTTCCTCAATTTTTTCCTGTACCTATATTTTAAATGTCAATTATATCAACTACCCAATTATTTAAGGAGAGTTACAAAGTCATTTTTTTTTTTTAGATTTTATTCATTTATTTGTCAGAGAGAGAGGGAGAGAGAGCGAGCACAGGCAGACAGAATGGCAGGCAGAGGCAGAGGGAGAAGCAGGCTCCCTGCCAAGCAAGGAGCCCGATGTGGGACTCGATCCCAGGACGCTGGGATCATGACCTGAGGCGAAGGCAGCTGCTTAACCAACTGAGCCACCCAGGCGTCCCACAAAGTCATTTTTGATTCTTCTCCCTTCCTAACATTCTGTATTTACTCCACTGCCAACTCCTGACAATCTAAATCTCTAAAACATGTTTTCAAATTCCTTCCCTCCTTAGAGCAAATGTGCAACTACAGACTTTCACCTTCTCTTGCTTAACTAAAACAAAAATTTTTGAAGTCCCCTCTAGGATGTCACAACTCTCCATTCCTCCTTTTATCACCAGGAACATTCTTATACTTATCACTAGGATACCTTATTATATAAGCTGGCACAATTTACTGTCCTTCTTTTTCATGACAAAACCTTGTTAAATTTTTTGATATCTGTATTTAATATTATCCTGAATGCACGCACAAGATTTCTGAAGAACTGATTTTTAATTTACTTACAAAAATAATAAATGTGTAGTTCTCTTGTGTCCCAATTTTTACTTCTGTGGAAATGTGGTGAAATGTAGGTATCATCCTACATATAGGGCATCAGTATTACAGGTGAAGAACTCAAAAAATATAGACCTGGGTATTCATATGAAGGAGAGATACACTCTTTCCTCCCCGCCCAAGAAAGTTTTCTTAGAAATGTAATGGAAAGGATCCTGAATCCTAACCTTTTGGAATGTAAATAAATTATCCAGGGAAAATGTAGGACCAGTATATCTAGTCTTATCCCCTCTTAAAATAAAAACACATGCCTCCAGGGAGGTAAATCTCTCTGGACGGTTTTTCACTATCCACTCAGTCATAATTTAAATCCCAAACTTATCTTTTATTTCAGATCCCAAGTTTCAGTAAAATTTGCTCAGAAAGCTCTAACTGCAGAAACAAGAAAATCTGTACAGTCCCACATGCAACTCCTGTTGCTCTGTAACTCTCATTTTATCTCACAGCAAGATTATGTTAGTCCTTTAGAGGTGTGGGTGGGGGAAAGAGTGGGTATTTTGAAAAACTTTGCTTGTAATTCATCGTTGCTATGCCCTACTTAAAAATCACCAATATGATGGATGATAATATATTGGAACAAAGTAGAAAAAGCAAATAAAAAAAAATAAAATATCATTCGCATCGAGTTGAATTTACTAATTACTTTTATCTGGCCAACTAAATTTTCCTTCCAAATTAGTTTTCCTTAAGTAGCTGCCCTTCTGCTTCCTATCATCTGCCAAGATTAATTTATTAATTATACAAATATTTATAGAATGTCTTTAATGTGGTAGCAATTATGCTATGTGCTGGTGATACAAATCATGAACAACAAGTATACAGTCCCTATTCTTGGTGAGTCTAAAGCATGTAGGGGAGTCACATATTAATCAAATAATCACAGTGATGAAATGTAATTAGGAACTGAGATGGGTATACTGAGGGAAATATTCACAGTTCTCTGAGGGAATATATCCCATATACCTGATTTATACAGGGAATCAAGGAAAGCTTCCTAAAATACAGCTGGCCAGGATATTAAGGATGAATGAGTTACACAACAAGGAAGGAGGAAGGAAATATTCCTCACAGAGAAAAACAGAGCATGAAAAACCCTGTTGCAGAAGTGAGCAGGCAGATCCTACGGACCTGTGGTCAATGAAGAGAAAAGTAGAAGGTGGGAGGCCAGAGACCTCAGGGATAGCAAGAAGTCAGACTACTGGGGGCTTCATTGCCATTTTTAAGGACTGTGGTCTTTATTTTACTTTTTCTAAGATCAACAATATCTCAATAAAAGTTTTTAAGCCTGATGTGTGTCTGATGATCGGCATTTTTAAATATCTGGTTGTTATTGAAAGACTATATTGCAGAGGAAAAGATAAGATATGATGAGAATAGGTTTTAGTTCTGTATTCTAGGCTGTAATGGTTAATTTTACGTGTCAACTTGTCTGGGCTAAGGGATACTCAGTTAGCTAGTAAAACACTTTTCTGAATGTGTTTCTGAGGGCATTTCTGGAAGAGATTAGCATTTGGATCAGTAGACTGATTAAAGATCATCCTCACCAGTGTAGGTAGGCATCCTGCAATCCAATCTGTTGAGGGGCTAATTAGAACAAAAGAGCAGAGGAAGGATGAATTTGTTCTCTTTGCCTGATCTAGGACATCCATATTCTCCTGCCCTCAGATACTGGTGTTTCTGGTTGTCAGACCTTTGAATTCACTTTGGGATTTACATCATTAACCCTCCCCACCAATTCTCAGGCCTTTAAATCTGAACTGAGACTTACACCATCAACTTCCCTGGTTCTAATGTCTTCAAATACAGACTGAATTACAATACCAGCCTTCCTGATTATCTAGTTTGCAGATTCTCAGATTTCTCAGCCTCCATAATCATGTGAGACAATTCCTATACAAAAATATCCTCTCTCTCATTCTCTCTCTCTTTCTCTCTCTCTCTCTCTACACACACACACACACACACACACATTATTGGTTCTGTTTCTTTGACTAGTGCATAGGCAAATGACAAGGGTAATCTGGACTATCACTGTGATACTGGAGGTAAAGAAAAGTGGGTCAATTCATGAAATAATTAGAAAAGAAAATAAGGGGTACCTGGCTGGCTCAATCAGCAGAGCATGTGACTCTTGATCTCAGGGTCATGAACTCAAGCCCTATGTTGGGTGTAGAGCTTACTTAATAAAAAAATTAATTTAAAAATTTAAAAATAGAAAAGGAAATAGATTGCATTTGATATGGCAGTTGACGAAGTGAAGGAGTCACAGTTTTCTACCAGTTTTCTTGTTTAAGAAGTAAAGTGTCATTTTCTAAACTGGGCAATAGCTTGGTGATAGAGAGTTCAATTTTTTACCTGATGCATTTGAACTACATTGAGACAGTCAAGTAACTACATTAAGTTAGCAGTTGTGCAGTTAGTTCTAAAGCTCAGAGAAGAGGACTGAACTGGAGGTCCTAGTTTTATATTTGCTAACTAAGGCTATGGCATGGATGAGCTTCCCTAGGGGTAAATATAGAGTAAGAATAGAAGAAATCTTCAATTAAGCCTTAAGAAATTTCAACACTTAAAACCAGATAGAAGAGTCTACTAAGAAAAAAAGAGAAAAGATGCACAGGTAGAAGTGAATTCAGGAAAATGTGATGTTCAGAAAGCCAAGGGAGGAGAGAGTTTTAAGAAAGATATAGTCAGGGCGCCTGGGTGGCTCAGTGGGTTAAGCCGCTGCCTTCAGCTCAGGTCATGATCTCAGGGTCCTGGGATCGAGTCCCACATCGGGCTCTCTGCTCAGCAGGGAGCCTGCTTCCCTCTCTCTCTCTGCCTGCCTCTCTGTCTACTTGTGATCTCTGTCTGTCAAATAAATAAATAAAATCTTTAAAAAAGAAAAAAGAAGGATATAGTCAATATCATTAAATAACACTACAAGGTCAGATTCAAAAGTAACTGAAAAGTGCTCACTTAACAGAGAACTATGGAGGAATTTTGTGACTTAGTGAGAGCTCTTTGGGGGAGTAATGGAGTACAAGTTAGACTAAAGAGACTTGGGAGTAGAAAATAAACAAATACAGACAGCAAGTTTAGGGAACTCTTCCACAAAGTTGGTCACAAAGAGAAAAAAAAAATGGGCAAAAGTTTGAAGAGCTATACTATAAACAGAGTTTTTTGGTGGCACACCCAGAAATGACAGCAATTCTAGGTCAAGTTTGGAAGTTAAGGAAAACCCTAATGACTCCAAACTATACCCATGAACTGTCACTATAGAATTGTCTTGAGATGACACACAGAAATAGATATGAGTTAAAATGGTGAAGAGCAGGAAGTCTGAGATAAGATTAAGAGAAGTGATCCTTAAAAAAGAAACAATTAAGATGTAATAATCTGTCCATTTCAAATATTGCTCTCTTAAGGGAAATATAGCCAAAACCATGAAAAGACCTGGGGATATATATATATATATATATATATATATATATATATATATATCTTCAATTTTCAAAGAGAAATTTTGCATTTTTTTCTTTTTAAAACATGTATATGATTTTAGCAATACAGTGTTTTTGCCCATAGTTTTGTCACTGTGATCTCATCTATTACCAATTGATAAAGGGGGTAGGGGGTGAACTGTCATCTTTGGGAGAATTTTGTTTGACTTTTTAGAAACAGAACATTGTTTTGAAATGATTTAAATGTTCCCAAGACATCTGAACACAGAACAGTTTTCTAAATAACTAAATTGCAAACCCCAGGTTAGCAAAGTGCTGAAGAAGATAAGTACTATCTCCACTGGAAATCATAGTCTAAAGTCAATGCAAAGAGTTTTGAGTGCATTAACACCAGCCTATTTTCTCAGAGTCAAAAATACATCATTTTCTGTATTTATTGTTATGACTCAAACCATTTTGGATGGAAACAGAGAAGGAGAGAGAAAATACTACTAATACTACTAATCCTATAATTATTTTACTCACTATTCTCAAATATCCATAGATAAAATTATATATAATCATTCAAGATAACTGTCAGGGTTTGTTTAAAAGGAAACTTCAAGTTCATATTTAAAGTTTTGGGGAAATGTTTAACAATATCCATTTTCATAAGAAACTAAGAAATAATGAAATATAAGAGAAAAATCATCCCTGGAGATCAAGGTAAATTACAGCAGGAAGAATGACTTCTGTTTTGAAAAGTAATTCATGATGATTAGCTCATATATATGGCCTGGAGGATTTGTTGATCTTATCAGCAGACCTCTTTCAAGTACATCTACATGATGCCCGTATGTATGCATGCATGAATAAATAAATGTCGTTTAAGATATATTAATTGTGTAAAAGCACACACACAAAATACTTTACTATAACACAGGAAGGGAAACGAAATGGAGTTTCTTGTTGTTGTTGTTTCTTCCCTAAATGAATTATAAGGAGGAGAAACTTCTTTTTGAAGAAACAAAATTCTAAAGCTAACACCAAACATTAAACTTCTCAACCAAATTCCGTCCTAACTGTTCACTGACATTCAAGAAAAATATTGTTCAGAGGTTTAAAAACTATGTACCAGAATTTTAAAAATATCTATCATTGAGCACACTGTACCCAAATATCAGGACATAACCGCTTCTATATATGCATAGTTAGGAAATGCCAGGAGATATAATCCTAATTGACAGACATCTGAGCTCTAATATTCTTAGGACTTTTCACATGACACTTTCTACTACAAATAAAATATTCTACAAGTTTATAACTAGTGCTCAGGATAAACGGGTTTCTTTAGTACATACATATTACCCTTTATTATAAAATCAATTTACTAAAGTTCAATGATGAAGACATCCTAGGATGATCCCACAATGATTCTAGCCTTTCTACAATGCCCTTCCCTTGAGTATAGGTGACATCTATGATTTGCTTCTAACTAATGGAATATAACAAGGAAGGCGAGATCTCACTTCTTGCTCAGGTTATGTTATATAAGACCATCCTATCAGACTGGAAAAACAGACTTTCTTATTGGTCTTGAGGAAGGAGGCCACGTAGCAAGAAACTAGGAGTAGTCTCCAAGAGTTGACTCAGTCCTATAACCTCAAGAAACAATTCTATAAACAACATGAATGGATTGGAAAGAGGACTCTGAGCTCCAGATAAAACGTTGCCCTGGCTGACATCTTGTGAGACCCTTGGTAGCCATGTCCAGACTCATGCCCCACCACAGAAACCATGAAATAATAAACGGGTGTTGTTTTACATCGCTGCATTTGTTACGCAGCAAGAGAAAGCCGACAGATTTGTGTTTTTTATAAAAGATTTCAGAATGATTCCCTAATCATTCTGTTTGGAGAAAATCAAAGCAACCTTTGAGAGTTCACCAAATCTTGTTCTCACGCCCCCTATTGAAAGCTTTTCATATTATAGCATCCTTTAGAATGTATTTACTTGTGCTTACCTCCTGATGACTTAGGGAGTAATGACTCAGTTATGCACACATGCATTTTTTAACCCTTTAAAAAATGTAAGGCATAAAAAATTTAAGAAATCTTAAACTTCAAGATAATCAATAGTATAATAAACTTAAATCCCAGATGAGGGAAATCATGTGGTCCTAAAATAAAACAGAATGTTGGAAATAACAGCAGATAAAAAGTTAAAGAATAATATAAGTAAATTATTACAGTATTTGAAAATTACAAATAAAATATCTCCAAAGCCAAATACAAATGCCAAGAATTCCAAGAACATATGACAAGAAAAACATACTTGCCAAGTCCTAAACAGTTTTAAGGTATTATCAGTAGTGTCAACAGAGTTGTAATTGCCATTTAAGTATTTTTTTTGCTGTGTGCCAGAGACTTTATACCTTTCATTTCACTAAAGTTCTTCTACCAGGACTATATAATATAGATGTTATCATTTACGAAGGAGGAATTTATAATTTATAATTTACAATTCCCAATTTACAAATGAGAAAATAAATCTTAAAGAGGTTCGGTGATGTTTTCAACTTTACTTACATCTAGTAGGTAGCAGAACAGGGAACTAAAGCCATGTCTTTCTAATTCAGAAGCTGGTATTTAAAAATCTACTCCAAATTTCTGCCCAGAGATACAACAACTTAGATATGGAGAAACTCTCTTCTCATTTAATTTATCTGTTAACTTGACTCTTGAAGTTCTTGTTACTTGTTTTGTTTCAACAAAGAAGTATGTCAGACAAAGAGTATATAGATTATGCTGCTGTAAGAAACAAACCCTAAATTCCAGTGGCTGACGAGAGCAAAGGTTTATTTCACTCTGGCTCTCCACGTCCTGCATAGCATTTGCCCCTGAAACACATTACCTTCATTGTGGGAGCCAGACTGTTGACAGCCTCCATCTGAAACACTGCTGGTATCATGGCAGAGGGATTAAAAAGAACAAGGCAAACTGAAAGCTAGCTATCTTGTTTTCAACTAGAATGATATCCATTCTCATATTTCATTACCCAAAGCAAATCACATGATTACATCTATAGTCAACAATGTCGAGAAATACATTCCTCTTTCAGTTAAGGGGCAGAAAATAGGGAACCCTAATACAGTCCAATACAAAGTACTCACATATTCCAAGTCTTTGAATATTTGTAAATGTTTACATATGTGAATAAGTGCAAAGAAGGATTTCATAATTATAAGAGATCCAAAATTAAAGGACAGATTTAAAAATCCAGAGTTATTTTTTTAACAAAACAATACAATAAAACAAATAGCTACCCTAATCAAGAAATACATAACATATACATGTTTATATCCACAGTTGCCAAGGAATCAAAGATAACTAAAAATGTCTTATACAACTCTCTGATGGTAAATCTGAGAATCTGGATGAAATGAGTGATTTCTAGGAAAATAAAATACTTATCTGACTTAAAAGGATATAAAAAACTTAGGGCGGCTGGGTGGCTCAGTGGGTTAAAGCCTCTGCCTTCGGCTCAGGTCATGATCCCAGGGTCCTGGGATCGAGCCCTGCATCAAGCTCTCTGCTTAGCGGGGAGCCTGCTTCCCCTCCCTCTGTCTGCCTCTCTGCCTACTTGTGATCTCTGTCTGTCAAATAAATAAATAAAATCTTAAAAAAAAAAAAAAACAAAACTTAGTTATACTAAGAGCTGTAAGAAGAAATTAGAAAGTTGTAAGAAAACTACCCCTCCAAATAAAACACCTCATGGAAAGGAAATTATGGTGAATTGATTTTTTTAAGCCAGCATAAAGTCAAGTAAAAAAACTTTTTGCCAATAACAGTAAGAAAGAAAAAGAAAAAAGGAAGAAAGGAAGGAAGGGAGGGAGGGAAGGAAGGGAAAAGAATATCATTGACTAATAAAACATTTAAAATTTCCAAATAGAATGGTATTCAATAATGCTGAGGAATCAACATATGGATGAACACATGGATGGATAAAATGAAAGATCTCAAAAATGCCTGGGAATCAAAGATATGACAAGGTAATATTTTACATGGTTGACAATAATTTTATTAGTAAATAAAAGGAATGAGGATAACGGAAGTACTTAGGATGAAAAAGTTGAATTTCTACTTCATACTGAGTACAAAACAAATTCCAAATAATTCGTTTTTAAATTTTACAAAAAACTCAGTTTTACATTTATTCATAATTTTGTGTGGCAGAGAAACTATTCTAGCATTAAGACAAATCCAGAGTTGATTAAGAGATTAGTACATGTTACTGAAATAAGGTAAAAACAAAATTTCTGTATGACCAAAATTGCCATCATCAAAATCAAGCTGCAATTAACGATGAGAAAATTAATATTATAACTCTTAGCATAGTACCTAGCACTGAGACGTTACTTGACATTTTTTTGAATGAATGTATACATTTGACAAATAGCCTATCTAAAAGTGTACTTATAAATCTGTGCATAATACATGAATACCCTAACAGTGGAAGAAGCAAAGGTTATGAACTAGAAATTTACCAAAAAGAAAGGATAAATGGCCAGTAAATGTGTGAAATATATATAAGTTCTACCAGGAAAAAAATAAACTAAAACAACAGTGAGATAGTATTTCTACCTTTCAAACTGCCCAAGATTAAAAAGACTGTGAAAAACAAAAGATAACAAATGACTCTGAGTATAAAGGTCACAGGCACTTCCGACAGTGTTTTTGGAATATAAACAAATAAAAATTTCCTATAGAGCTGTTGGATGGTATCTATCAAAATTTAAATATACCTTCCCTCTTCAGAATCTAGTAATTTATCTTAAAGGATATAACAGAATCACTGCACAAAGATTTGTCAGATTAGACTCATGATGAAACACAGACAGATGAACAGATAGATATAAATATAGATACATATTTTTGTGGATATAACAAATTTAAAATTAAAATATGATAGTCATCAATATTATTGAGTTGAGAAGGTTTCCATAAAACAAAACCCCTGAGCACCTGCAGCATCATCTACAGGTCATGAGGCAGGAAGAGGAAGATGGCCTGCTTCAATCAATTTGCGTATCAGGATGCCAATGTCTTTATGGGATCCCAGCAATTCTCCTAGAGGCAGTCCTCAGCTCTCTGCAGCATCACCAAACCTGATGTAACTATGCTCAGTCTCTGGGAATTATAATCATAGGTCAAGTACTGAACACCCAGGGATTCTGCATAATGCTGGGCAGCTAGCTTGTCTCTGAGTCTGCAGTGGGAGCACCTAGGTCCAATAAAATATCCTACAGTTCCCCAGGTTTTCTTGGGTTCTACCTATAACTTACTCCATCTGTCTCCTTTTTGATTTCTCCAATAACAGACTCCTTTATAAAAGAGTATTCGATATTATAACAGGCTCTTGAAGACCTCTATATCTTTCTAGAAGGTAAACCCCTTATATATCTGAACCTAATCCTGGACCCTGCCACCATTTGTGCATAGTCCTCAAATAATCCCATGGAATCTGAGGCACATTTGTAGCTCCTCATGACACTGGGATACTTATGACACTACCTGATGATGTTGGCCACTGCCATAAGGGAGATATTTTCTACTCACTTCTCCAGCATCAATTTGTCCCCCAAACTGCCCCCCTGTTTACTATCTCAAATGTGGGGCTTTAATCTGTACTCCTCTTACACGACACTATATTGACATGGTATTTTTTTCTTTTTTTTTTTCTTTTTTTTTTAAGATTTTATTTATTTGGGGCGCCTGGGTGGCTCAGTGGGTTAAGCCTCTGCCTTCGGCTCAGGTCGTGATCTCGGGGTCCTGGGATCGAGCCCCACATGGGGCTCTCTGCTCAGCGGGGAGCCTGCTTCCTCCTCTCTCTCTGCCTGCCTCTCTGCCTGCTTGTGATCTCTCTCTGTCAACTAAATAAATAAAATCTTAAAAAAAAAAAAAAAAAAAGATTTTATTTATTTATCTGACAGGCAGAGATCTCAAGTAGGCGGAGAGGCATGCAGAGAGAGGGAGGAGGAAGCAGGTTCCCCGCTGAGCAGAGGCCTACGTGGGGCTCAATCCCAGAACCCTGGGATCATGACCTGAGCCGAAGGCAGAGGCTTTAACCCACTGAGCTACCAAGGTGCCCTGGTATTTTATCTTCTAATCTACCCCAAATTAGATAGATCTACCCCAAAAAGATAGATCTTCTATCTACCCCAAAAAATGCTTAGCATACTACTGTACAAATTTGATTCCCAATAAATATTTGAACAAACATATAGATGTTTGTTTAGAGGTAATATAGGAAGCATAAAAAAAAGTCTGAGATTTTAAATATCAAGTATTAATCCTTATATTTTAGCCATAGACCAATATAATACTAAAATTTCATATGTAATATTTCCAGAATGCCAAATTTCTTAGTACTAGAGCTCATATATACTGTGTCCTTTGTCTGACTGTAGATATACTTGATAATGACTTATGTTTCATGTAGATATACTTGAAATATTTATTGTATAGAATTGTGTGCCTGAAAAGTTTTTCCAAATCTTTCTGCAAATTGTCTACAAGGCAATAACATCATTGTACCATATGCAAACTTAGTAGCCTACTAAATGTAAGAGCATTTCACACTGTAAGTTAAATGTCTTTGTAAATGTTCAGGACACTAAAGGTTTCAGATATAGGAATTTTTTAATTAAGTCTTACTACTGGAATTAAGGAAATTAATACCAACCAGCAAGGATTGCTCATCTGATGAACAAAAGACTTCCCTTGATTATAAACCAAGCAGTTAGTGTGCCTTATTTTAAAAAGACTTGGCTTGGGTGCCTGGGTGGCTCAGTGGGTTAATCCTCTGCCTTCGGCTCAGGTCATGATTCCAGGGTTCTGGGATCGAGCCCCGCATCAGGCTCTTTGCTCAGCAGAGCCTGCTTCCTCCTCTCTCTCTGCCTGCCTCTCTGCCTACTTGTGATCTCCGCCTGTCAAATAAATAAATAAAATCTTTAAAAAAATAAAAATAAAATAAAAAGACTTGCCTTCAGAGACAGTGGAGTTAGCTGCTATTTTGAATTTCTAAATGAGGCCCTGATTTCCGGTTGCAATGGGTCCTGCTGACAAGTTCCAAGGTTTCACAGCCATGCCTCACTGCTTGAGTTTTGCTTCACTGTGTCCTTCTGCTCACATCCTGGAAAGCTCCCTCCTCCATTTGCCATCAAGCAGCTGCTTAAGCATCCAGTTGTCATCCATCTTTCACACAGGCCCCACCCAGAGGAGTTTCTCCTGCAACATGCTGTAAGTACTTCTGTGTTGAGGAACTGACTGTATTCAAAACCCCACAGAAAATAACAAGTTCAAGGGAAACACTAAGACTATGTAGCCAGTTTGAAATACCGGAATAATTGTAAATGGAAGTAATCTAGCAAACCTGGGATCAGTAAAGTGGCAAATTGATTAGTTATCTACATCTAATATATTGATAACCAAAGAAGAGAAGTAATAAACCAAAAGGTTCTGAAGGAGTGAATAAAAAGGAGAAAGATAAATTAATACATAGAGTGAGCACTTTGATTATTAAATACAGAAATATTTCCAGGTCCACAAAAGAAATTAAAGAAATAACAACATGAAATAGTAAATTTTTAAAGATTTCATTTATTTCTTTGGAAGAGAGAGAGAGAGGACCAGCAGGGGGAGGGGCAGAGGGAGAGGGAGAAGCAGACTTTCCACTGAGCAGGGAACCTGACAACACGGGGCTGATCCCAGCACCCTGAGATCATGACCTGAGCCAAAGGCAGACACCTAACTGACTTAGCCACCCAGGTGCCCTTGAAATAGTAAATTTTTAAAAAGATGTTCCTGTTTCAATTATTAGTCATTATAATGCAGACACATGAAAACATATTCCAGACTCTACGTTTCTGTATAAAGTTTATACAAATCCTAAAACTGAAAAAAGCTTGGTGATAAATGACCCAGGTGCTGTCTTCATAACGCCTTGGAGGTCTCAACACTTACGGCCATCACCACCACCTCACAAAAATTCCCTATATTTTGAATGGGAGAGGGGCTGATTCGATGTAGTGTTTATACCCATGATATTGAAAGGAAGTGACAGAAGTGAATTTGTACAGGAAAGGGCAAAGAGAATAAAATAAAAATTCAAGGCTATTAGTCAAAAAGAAAGAAAAAAAAGTAAGTTCTTCAAGGCAAAGTGATTAAAAGCATGACAGTGAAAAGGTCCAAAGGGAATAAATGTTTCAAACAAGGCTAGAGTGTTAAAATATACATCTGGAAGGATTTGACACCTACATTTCTAAAGGGCCTGAATGATTTTCAGCAGACCTCAGGCTAAAAATTTGTAATGAGAACTTCTCAGAAGCAAATACCAAGGGGAAAGAATCAGCGGTTAATAAAAAGGAATTTATATTTTGTTTCCATTAATTCACATTTGTTGGATTTTCTTAAATGAGGAATATGACTTATGGTCACAGAAAAGGTAAGAGAGAATAATAGTTTGTATCTACTAAATAGAACATTTCTGATTGTTTTGCAAACACTGCCATAGAAAATGTCTATACAATTCAGTGACATTCAACAAATATCACAGTGAAATAACAAAGTAAGCAATAAGAAGAGAGCAACATTGTCTGTCTATACTGCTCTACCAACAGACACTGAATAGAGATGATGGGAAAACCATGGAGATGAAATTAGAGATGTCCTTACACATATAGGGGAAGCAGTCAACCTGCCTACAAGAAGATTTAAAAACAGGCATAGCACCTTTCCATAAATATAACTATAACTATAACTATATCTCAAGTTATAATGTCTGAAATTTAACCAGCAATATTTCTTTTTTTATTGTTATGATTATTTTCTTTTATTTTATGATGCTAATAATCATTTAGTCAAAAAAGAGAAAGGCCTAGGAGAGAATAGTTAACAACAAAATGAAAACAAAAAATCCTGGTAAGGATCTTGACATACAGAACTTGTCTATTTGAGCACCTTGAAAGGATGGGGAATCAGAAAGCAAAGTAAGAACTGAGTAGAAGGAGAAAACAATTCAAAGATAACCACTGAATATTTCAAAATCTTGTAAGACTGGCAGTGGCCTTTTAAAAACTGTTTATTTTATTTAAGATCTGAAAGTTGCAAAAACAGTACAGTAAATCTTCATACAACTTTCCCTATGATTCTGCAAATCTGCAAATAATATCTAGACCTTACTCAAATTTTACCTCTTGTCCCACTGTTTTCCTTCACAGCAAAAGAGAAAAAAAAAAATTCTGGTCCAAAATCCAATCCAGGGTCACACATTTAACTGTGAGGTCACTGTAGTTTCCTTTAAACTGGAAAATTTTCGCTATCTATCTTTGTCTTTCTTCACCTTGACATTTTAGAGATTTTATGAAATGTTCCTTAATTTTGGTTTTCCCAAGGTTTTCTCACAATTAGATTCAGTTTATGCCATTTTGGCAAAAATAACACAAAAGCGATGTGGCCTCACTGTATCATTTCAGGAGGCACATGAGGTCAATCTGTCCCACTAATGGTGATATTAACTTTGATAGTCACTAGATTAAGGTAGTATGCCAGGCATTTCCACTGTAAAGTTACTCATTCTCCCTTTTAAATCAGTAAGTATCCTGTGAGGAAATATTTTAAAACTATGTAAATGTCCTCTTGCTCACTACATTTTTCCTCCACTAGTTTTACCTTGCAACAATGATTTGTACCTAAAACAATTATTACTATGGAGGTTGCCAAAGGGTGATTTTCTGATTATTTCTACATTTATTAGACCTAACCATATGATTGCATTTGTTATTAATTTTGAATAAGCTAATCTTTAGTTGATTTATCTAACAGGTGATATTAAGAGAAACCACTGATTAAGGCATTAGAGGAAAATATTTTTATCTGTTATATACATCTTTTTACAAGCTAGATATTCATCATAAGACAGCATCTTCTTGAAACATAATTTTAGAACTGCATTAAAACCCCATCACAAAGAACACTAAATCCAGACAAAACTGATAGTCTCCAATAGCAGACAGGACACTGGAACCTACCAAGAACAAGATTAGTCGAATAACATTGTCTGAGTGCCCCTGAAAAGTAGAGAGGAAAGTCTAGATATACTCATTAACAAGCTTTATGCTATATTTTTCTTTTTAAAGTTACCCTGCTTCTGAAGAAATCTCTAGGTCTATCTTCTGTGAAACTCAAGAGAAAACTGAAGAAATCACATTATATTTTTACAATTAGATTTGTAATTGGCACGATAGTTGGGCATTCAGAAAATTATGTGGCGAAATTTTTTCAAAGATGCTTTTCTACATGCCTGGAAGTTCAGAAGTTTTTTCAAAATTGTAATTTATACTTTTCCTCAGGACCTTTATATTTTGGCATTTATGGAACCACTTTATTTCTTTTTCCCAACACAAATTTTCTGAACAACACAACAGAGTGCCAAATGAGCCATAAAAAACTTTTAAGTTTACTATATAAGTCATGGTTCTCCGGAGAAACAGAACCAATAGGAGATATATAGATAGAGATAGAGATAGAGATAGAGTTAGAGATAGAGATAGAGATATACAGATAGACAGATATAGATATATAGATATAGATATATATAGATATGCACTAACCAATTAGGATATATACACCCAATAGGACACACACACACACACATATTTGTATGCAGGTTTATTATAGGAATTGACTCATGCAATTATGGAGGCCAAGAAGTCCCACAGTTTGCCTTCTGCAAGCTGGAGAATGAGGAAAGCTGGTGGGTAGTGATATAATTCAGTCCGAGTCTGGTATAATTCAGTCCATGAACCAGGACACCAATATCTGAGGGCAGGAGAAGATGGAGGTTCTAGCTCAAGCAAAGAGAGTAAATTCAATCTTCCTCCAACTTTTTGCTCTATTCAACCCCTCAAGATTGAGTGATACCCTCCCACGTGGATGAGGGTGGATCTCTTTACTCAGTCTACTGAATCAAATACTAATCTCTTCGAAAAACACCCTCACAGACACATCTAAAGTAATGTTTTATATATATTTATATTTAATAATAAATATAAGCTATCTGGGCAACCATTAGGCTAGTCAAGTAAGTTGACATATAAAATCAGCTATTACCATTTACCACTTTATGATCATGGAAAACTTATTTACTTTTTGGTCATAGAACAAAATTTTACCTTTATGGAGTAAATGAGAAATCAGAAATGTCTAATTACATATTAATTGTTAATAAATTAATGTCACTGTTTTCAAATATTTGTATTTTTAAAACAAGGTAATTGGTCCTGCTAGATGCATTTTGCTTCCTGTATAGATCTGAGATGATTTGGAGATCAACTAAAGCTCTAGAGGCCTAATAGTCAGGAGACCCAATGTCCAGATTCAGCTCAATACTAATTATTTATGTGATACTGGGTGAGTTAATAACCATCACTCACACTGATCTTCTGTAAAAGGAAAGAGGTAGATAGTATCATCTCTTGGGTTTCTTTAAGACCTAAAATTCTATAAACCTAAGGAAAAGCTGTTCTGATTCTGATAATACTTCTTAAATTCTGATTACATTCCCAATTAGCACATTATATTCAAATGACGATGTTCTGCTCTTAATATATATTAACCCACTTGCTCCTTATATATATTTAACTACATACATCCTGTCTCTATTATTTTAATGAATTATGTATATGTTACTTCAGCTTAGCCTAAAGTATCATTAATTCCACACTAGTTATGATCAAAAATAAAATATCACTAATTCAAATTATTAACATCCAAATCATGAGACTCTACTACATAGTCTATGTTTTTCCTTTCTGTCAATAAACATTTGCACTATTCAACTAAGAAATCTTTTCCTTTCTTATTATAATAAAAATTATCATAATAAATAAATACTTATTATAGTAATAATTATTATTATTACAATCAAATTTCACTTGCATGAAAATTTGCTTTCATATAGCCTGCATGAACATTCTAACCTACCTGACAATTTCCCCAATATCAACAAAATGCATTCTGGTAAATATTTTATTCTCACATAAGTTTGGTTAGTATGAACCAGCCCCTTCAGGTTTGGCTGTCTCTAGAATACTGAACAAAAAACAAGTTCCTATATGACTGGGAGCGAAACTACCATGCCTAAGACCTGGCAAGTACAGCAAGACAGTTGAGATCTGATCATAGTCACTAAACTTTGCCCCAGGGATAACCCCACTCACCATAAGCTTCTCTTAGAATATGCTATTTTCTTCTACACTGGACATTTCTGCTAGCTTCAAGCCAACTAGTGGAGCTTTTCAGATAAAACAGACTCTAGTAATTTTGTACCTGACTCTTAGAGGTTTACTTGGTAGAAAACTAGTGTTAGATAAGAGCCACCAATCAAAAAACTCAATGTTTTCTATTTAAATATGAGATAACAAAAATATGAAAAGACACAAATGCACAAAGTGATTATTCCAGAGCCTGGGATATTAAAGTGAATGATGGAAGAAGCTTTCCAAAGTTAAATAATTAAGTTATATCCAATATCCAGGTTTATCTAATAATATATATGCCTAACCTGGCAGCACATCCCGGTGCACAAAGCCTAAAGAAGAGCTATTTCACTTCAAGATCCTGGATATTTTTTTTTTTCCCATTTAGAGAAGGTATATATCTAATGTTCAATTAGCCTTGTCAAAAAAAGTAGACAGCCTCATCCTGGACCAAACTTCCCCGGCCTTCCACTTTCATTACCTGCTTATGAGTCTACTGTATATTCTGCACAGGGGTATCCAGGTAATAACAGTAACTTACCTGGAAGCGGTCTTTGTCACATGTCACTAAAGAGACTAGGGATGTGTTAATAGGTTAAGCCACATTAAAGACACCCTCTATAGTCATCCTGTTGACATGGTATGGTTCTCATCTAGGTATAACCATATTTGTTCCTTCTGGGTTTTTTTTTTTTTTAAAGATTTTATTTATTATTTATTTTGACAGAGAGAGATCACAAATAGACAGAGAGGCAGGCAGGCGGAGAGAGAGAGAGAGGGAAGCAGGCTCCCTGTCGAGCAGAGAGCCCGATGCGGGACTCGATCCCAGGACCCTGAGATCATGACCTGAGCCGAAGGCAGTGGCTTAACCCACTGAGCCACCCAGGCGCCCCACCTTCTGGGTTTTTTTAATATGCTTCTCTTCAGTTGGCTTCCTCCTCCCATCTGATAGCTTTTCTTCTACTTTAAGAATAGTACACAGGTATGGACACCCTAACAGATAGATGGATGGATGGATGGGTGGCTAGATAAATAAATAGATACCCTCTTATTCATTTCATCCCCATATTTTTTCCCTCTCTCTTAAACCTGTCTGTATCTCTTCAAACAAATAAAAACAACTATCAACTACCCCTACCTAAATCCTAGAGTTTCTTTCCTAAACCATCAGAGCTTGATTTCTAAAGATATAAATCATAGAACTTTCTTACACAGAGATTAACCTGGGTGAATCTTGGACTTCAAATTTTTTCCTACCTCCTTCTTCTCTGGTCCCTGTACTCTACTTGTTTTTGCCACCAACAACCAGGATTCAGGATACACATTTTTGAGTGCCTCTATACACCAGAGGCTTTGTTATCTTGTCTCAGTTAATAGTACTAACAAGCATACCAAGAAGTGAAAGTTATCCACATTTGCATTCAAAGACACTGAGAATGAAAGAAGAATTGTAGCTGTGCCATGCATCACAGCTAATCAGTAGCAGATTCTGATATGTCTAATTCAAACAGCCATGCCCTTCCACTATAACAGGTTGTTTCATCATAAGAATACCTCCTGCATGCTTTAAGTTTACCTGTGTATCTAACAAAAAAATAAGTCAGAGCCAGCAGTATCCCAAGATGTCACTTTGCTTTAGATCTAATCATTTTTCAAAATGGTGCACATTATAAGCATATAACTATATAGGGGGTGTGTGTGCGTGCGTGTGTGTGTGTGTGTGTGTGTAAAAACAAGCCCTGAACTTTTAGGATATCCTTTTTAATGATTACTTTTAAAAAGTATTGTCACAGAAAAGGTTTGACTGAGTATAGCTGAATTTATTACATGCTAATTAAATTAGCACAGTACACAAGTAACTTCGTGCTTTGGGACCTCTTTGGGAATCTCCTTTTGATTTGGGGATTGCCATTTACCCATGCCTAGAAGGAAAGAATGATGGCTGAGGTGGCTGTGGATAGACAATGACTTCATTAATCATTGTGATGGAGATACGGGTTGTTCCTTGCAGTGACTCATTACAGAGTGCATCAAATAATAGACACTGACAGCTAGCTAGTAGTGAGTGAAGACTGACAGATGGTCAATAGATTCAGAACTGGCATATTTTTGTAAATTGATTGTAGGTTTGATTGCTTACAGTGCCTTTCACCACAATTTTAAATTACCAAAGTTGCCTTCCAGATTAAGCAATTAAAACTTAAATATGGGAAGTCCTAAAATTTGAGAATGGGATATTTCCTACTCTCTTATGCCCCTGAAATTAACACAATTATTTTTAGAGAAAAAAAATCATTTCAGGAGTTTATGCAAAGAAAAAAATATGGTGGCTAAACTACAAATACTTTGCAATGAATATCACGAAAGGTCTATGTAATATAAAAAATATAGCCACAAAATTCATGAAACTTTTTCCTACCTGGAATTATTATTTCCAATCTAAATATGCAAAGTTAAAAAAAGAAACAAATACAGAGCTTGAATAATGTGATACTTCATAAAATGCATTTCACAAGTCTAGATTTTCTGCCGCGTAAGATGTAGTTACTATAGGTGATATAGTTCCCTCTTCCCACAACTTTCAAAATTGCATGAATCTTATTTTAGTGGTTTGGGGAGATTTATAAAAAGCATGCCAATTTCAAAGCCCAAGGCAGTACATTCAATAAAGGCAACAAACCTGTCTTCTGTGTCTATAGTGTTCAAACAGCCTGTACCAGTTACTCTCCTTTGATAGCTCTTCCTCACAAAGCATAGATTGTAAAAGAAATCTGTCCTCAAGAATGATGAGAAAATACTCAGTCACTTCTATTAGTGACAGGCTTATGTTCCATATCAGCATCATATGTAAGTACTCAGAACGCACCTTTTTTTCCCATGTACTGGGTCTCTTCTATTTGCCCCTCTAGACATCCACCCTTCCCTGTTATGGGTTGAATTGTATCCCCCACAAAAGATATGTTGATTTCCTAATTCCTAGTACCTGTAAATGTGGCTTTAACTTGGGAAAAGATCTTTGCAGATGTAATCAAATTTAAAATGAGGTCATACTAAATCGGGTGGGCCCTAACCTACTCTGTCTTCATAAGAAGAGGACACAGACATGTCATGTGATGACAGAAGCAGAGACTGAAGCAGCTGCAAGCCAGGGAACATCCTGGGTGGCTGGCAAAACACCAAAATTTGGGAAGAGGCAAGGAAAGATTTGCCCATGTAGGCTTCAGAGAGAGCGTGGTCCTCCCGACCCCCTGATTTCAGACTTCTAACATAAAAAAGAGTAAAATAATACATCTCTATTGTTTTAAGCCACCCAGTTTGTCGTTCTGTGCGGCTAAGAAATGAATGCACTGTCTATCCTGCTTTGTGCCCAGGAAGATGACCCATACAGGCTGTAACAATGGGCTTCCTCTCACACTTGGTTCAGCTAGGCAAAAATAAAGTACTAGCAGGAAATGCAAGGGCAGTGGGAGAATGAGGATGTCTATTTAATTCCCCTAGTTAACTCCTGCTACTTGCTTTGACTCCGTTGTTTCTCTCCCAAAGGCCACAGCTCCTGCCAGTTACCCTCCTCCAGAGAGCTATGCCCTCCAGGTCTACTAACCACCTTGTCCCCTTTGGCCTTCAGGCTTCTGGTCTATTGCTACATAAGAAAATATCATCGTCTCAGTGGCCTGAAACAACATACATTCATTATTTCAAAGTTCCTGTGGGTCAAGAATCAGGGGTGGCTTAACTGGATCCTGGATTTTATTGTCTCCCAGGAGACCGTAATAAAGGTCTTGATCAAGGTTGGTGCTCATCTGAAGGATCAACTAAGGAAATTCATTTACATGGTTGTTAGCTATATTTAATTCCCTTTGGGCTGCTGATCTGAGAGTCTCAGGTCCTTGCTGGCTGTTGACCAGAGGCTGCCCACAGTTCCTTGCCATGTGGCCTTCCCCAGCATAGCTACTTGCTTCATCAACACCAACAAAAGAAAATGCTAGCAAGACAGAGCCAGAATCTTTTGTAATTTAATCATACAAGTGGTAAATTCTTAAAGTTGAGATATTCTGTTGCTTGTAAACAATCTACTCAAGGCGGGGGTAAATTACATAAGGCAGCAACACTACAAGGTCAGGATCACTGGGGATCATCTTAGAAGTTGCCGAACACAATAACTCTGGTTTTATTACTGAAATCCTGCCCACACCTTAGTAAATAGTTTCTTTGAAGTGTGCCATCTGTTTCCTTCCTCAATGTTGACTGATATGCAGGGTGATCAACAGAATCTAATCATTCTTCTTTCTATTCACTGAGATTAATTATTATCTGCTTTGAACAAAGTGCTGGTTTCCCAGATTCACCAAAACCAAAGAAAGCTATATAGATTGGATTGTAGCAAGGCAAAGCATTGCAGACATTCTCAGCATATTTAGTCATCCAGGCCAACAGGGTTTACAAATGTAACAATTCATCTAAAGCATAGAATAAAACTTTTTTCTGAAATGATTTACATTTATCTTGGATTAGATCAAAGACAAAAGAGTTCCTGAGAAATTGTGCAGGATATCAAGGACCAGGGTAACTTCAACAAGTGTGTGAGTAAGGCAACTGAAAATGTAGTAATCAAGATCAATAGTAAACGTGATCATGGAGAGAAGACAGCAGTCAGAGCTGGAGGAGAAACACTAAATGTTTCTTCCAAGTGATAAAGACTGTAAGCAAGTAGACAGGTCAAGAAGGAAATGATGAGAATGTCAAGAGAATGGGAAATGCTGAGATGTGTGCAGGGCAGGAGTATCACTACAACAGGGAAAGAAGCACACTTGGATTTGGAGCAAGGGCAAGCTAGGTTAAAGACTCTTGCAGAGACATATAAGATCTATGTGGGAGAAGCAGGCATATTAGCAATTCCCTTTTGAAGAAAACAAGAAAAGGTGGTTTCCTTTTCCTTTTTTCTTTTATTTCTCAAGTAATAAAATATTGTAAACATAATTTCAAGGAAAGACTACCAAACCAGAAGTAGAATCAGCAAATACGGATCCCTCCTTGCTCCAACAGAAACATCAATTTACCATGGGATACAGAGCAGTTCACTAAATTATTTTAAATTTTAATTTCCCATCTATAATATGAGATAATAATATGTGATTTGCTTATATCACAAGAATGTTGGAAAGATTAAAAAAGATAATGAATGAAAACTACTTTAAAAAGTAAAAGGCATCAAATAAATATTATTAAAAATATTTTTCAGAGCTCAATCATGTGGCATATATTTATAACAGTTACAGGTCTCAGTAAAGCATCTCTTCATAGGCATCTCTAAATTTTGTCATTAAAGTTTCAAAAGCAAAAAATTTTCTTTGCTTGATCGGACCATTTTGGTAACTATCGAACTAAAACATATAATATATAAAAGATATATCAACTTAATGGCACTAGAGAGTTTTTCCCTAAGATATAATTCAGTAATTCATATCAGCTCAATATTGTGAAAAATGAGAATAATATTTTCTAATATTTTCTTTTTTTTTTTAAGATTTTATTTATTTATTTGTCAGAGAGCAAGAGAGAGCACAGGCAGACAGAATGTCAGGCAGAGGCAGAGGGAGAAGCAGTTTCCCTGATGAGCAAGGAGCCCGATGTCGGACTCGATCCCAGGACGCTGGGATCATGACCTGAGCCGAAGGCAGCTGCTCAACCAACTGAGCCACCCAGGCGTCCCTCTAATATTTTCTGACATAGTTTCCTTCTCAGTAATTAGATACCTCCCTGGGAAATGTTATCTTAGAGGCAGAAAGATATGATAAAGGAAATAATCCTGAAGGGGGAAAAAAAGGAAAATAGGAACTTTTTCCAAGAAAAGAGGACAAAGAGAGAGAGACAACAAAGAAAAATCTCGATCCTCATAATCTGTCATCCTAGCATATGTAAGTAGATAGGAGGTGTGGTAAAAAGGACACCAGACAACTTAGAAGGAAACTGGGTTCCTATAGAGGGTCTTATGCCCTACTGAATGTTTAGAATGTTTCTCAGCAATATGAACTGACCACTGCACAGGAATGGTAGGGTGACATATACAGGGAGAGGAAGATCTAGGACTAGTGTCACTGAGACAACCTTGACTTCCATGGGATGTGATACGCTGACAGGGGACATTAGAAGTAGCTGAGAGGTAAAAGTTAGTCTACCTACCATGGGGCAGTGTGATAAACATCATGAGGAACTATGTCAGAGACTGAGATGAAAAGTCTAAGCCAAGACAAACAGAATTTGGTTGGGACTCAGAGAATTTATAGACAACAAGCTTAGGAGAGGCCAACTCAGCCCAGGAGTTACTCCAAGTGTCACTAGATTTCCCAGCTCTGTAGAAAATGGTGGCAGAATACCCAATGAGCATATGGAATACCGCACCTATCACAGAGGCCAAGAAGGAGCCAAAAAGACCACATGAAGGCTCATCCTTAGATGCAAACTCTCTACCCACACACAGAGAAAGGCCGCAGCAATCTCCCCATCTAGCCCACACCAGCATCTTGGGAATAAGCAGACAAAGGAAAAAAACAACTCTCAAACAGTTGAGGTCATATTGCCTCAATATTTATCCCAAAGGAGAAGGGCTTAAACTAGATAAGACTGAGATACATTCACTTAGTAAGTTCGCATTTTATCTAACAACTCTGCGGATAGAGGTTATGAAAAAGTTCAAATGAGTTACAGAGAAATTTCTGCACATCTGGGTATAGTGTATGAATTTCAACTTTACCACATTTCCAAACCTGTTACACACATACACATTTTTAAAAAGTATCACATTTCAGACCCACAAAGAACTTAACCATTTAAGAGGAACAAACATAATTTGCACAAATGTCTGTCTTACTGTGGAATGACAGGTTCTAAAATGAATGTATATGTGTAATGTGGTACATTATATGTGACAAGTGCTCATGACACAAGACAAGCATCCTCAGGATCTAATGCCCTCCACTTTGGAATGAGATATAAATCCTGTAAATCAAATTGCAGTAGAAGTGCAGCCCACAGTTCTTTATTTTACAGTTCACAGACTTTTTCCATCCTATAAGGTATTCATAATTTCTTTTGAGTAGAAACTTCAAACTGGAATTCCATGTTTGTTAAAAAGCAGTACACATTATAACAATATACATAAGGAATAATTTAGGACTGAGCTTAACTTCTTTTCAATTCCGTTCTAGGTTTATTCTTTATGAAACACATAAATATCAGAAATATGTGGTATACTGAGCAGAGTTTCAAAAATCTGAAGCAGAGGAGATCATTTGCTGAAATGGAGAAGAAATGTCCAATTCTGGTATCAAAATTCCTATTAGTAATCTTGTTACTCAGACACTTGCAATTTAAAAAAGTTAATCTTCAGAAACCCATAAAAAAAAAAGGGATAATACTACTCCATTCATCCAGAAAAACTGGGTGTTAAATTCTTAGATAACATTACTTTAAAACCAACTTAGAAATAATACAAATAATACAATAATAATATCAATAGTACAACAAATATTTCCAATTTCTAGGTAATCACTGGTTTCTGTGCCTGAGGTCAAATAATTATATTGGTTGATTTTTTTTCCTTAATAAACAATTTCAACAATTTCAAGTATAGTGTTATTGGCA